>NC_142251.1:600000-773198 GCF_052056855.1 Sturnus vulgaris
AAGCAGGAATTGTTTCTGAGGGCAGCAATTTCCTGGGTGGGCAGCTCCCAGCATTCCAGGTGTGCCAGGTAACTCCAGGTGCAGGCACTGGCTGGGGCTCTCTGCTCCCTCCCCGAGGAGCGTGGGGCAGCCCTGGGGCTGTCACAGGGACACAAACCCATCCCTGGGCACGCTGGGGAGCCTGGCATCCTCCTGGTGCCCATCAGTGCCTCTGCCACCTGGGCAAGCCGGAGCCACACCCAGCTGCAGAATTTCTGTCTCATTTTTAAATTACAGTTTCATTTTTTATTACACAGACTCTTCCCAGGACTGAAAGCAGCCAGGATTTGGGACTTCTGTGCCTTTCCTGTTTTTGGCATGAGGTCGTGGCTCTGGGGGTGCCACTGCCAGGTCCCAGCAGAGCTGAGCCCTCCCCACCTGGCAGCCAAACCCCCCCCTTTTATATAAAACTTCACTTCTTTTTAATACAGAGCAGGAGCTTCGAGACCTTCCATGGCTGCCTCTCGTTCTTCATGAGCTACATATGTACATCAGCTCCAGCACCCTGTCAGGGAACAGGGGTTTTCAATCAAAAAGGCTGTCAGGAAAGCTGATTCACTAACAAGAAAGCTGTCAAGCTGTGACAGCTGCTGTCTTTGCAACCCCAAACAATCTGTTCAGTGCTAGCTCTGACTTATGCTTGCATTTATTACCGAGCAGTAATGAGTGCTGGCCTGGCTGGGCTCACCTGGCTGCTGTGCTGGGATCCAGCCACACCCGGCCTGCCTGCGAGCTCTGATCACTTCTCTGCAGAAAAGTTCTGCTTTGAGCTCTTTTCCTAAATTCCTTAGCTCATCCTCGTAGCTAAGTGTGGATCTGGGGGTTTCAGTGCTGCTGGGAGCTAACGAGAGTGTGATTTCTGCCTTTTCCCCATCGTGTTGAATAATGGATTTCAGTTTAAACACCATGTGTTTATCCACAGAAACGAGTGAAGGAATTGGTTCTGGTGCTTAATCATCCCAGCACCTCAGAGACCACAAAATTCCCGGGAAGGGAAGGGAAGGGAAGGGAAGGGAAGGGAAGGGAAGGGAAGGGAAGGGAAGGGAAGGGAAGGGAAGGGAAGGGAAGGGAAGGGAAGGGAAGGACCTGTGGGCTCAGGCAGGTGCTGCTGTCCAGGTGTCAGAATTCACTCTGTCAGCCTTTAAAATGCAAAAAGAGGAAGAGCACCCTGACATCTCCCTCAAGCAATGTGTTCCAGCTCTGTCTCCCTGCACTGCACAGGGTGACCCCACTGTCCCCTGGTGTGGTTTGTCCCTCCCCTCTGTGTCCCCTGCCTGCCTTCCCTGCTCCTGTGGGACTGCAGCTGGGCTCTGCCTGCATCCCCAACCCGAATTCCCAACCCGAATTCCCAACCCTCATCCCCAACCCTCATTCCCAACCCTCATCCCCAACCCGAATTCCCAACCCACCCCGAGGCTCTTGGCTTTTTGCTTCCAAACTTTCTTCCCTTGGAAAACCACCAGCTTGCTTTAATTCATTTTCTTCTCAGCTTTGCTGCCAAAAGATCTGCTTAGTAATTCCTGGAATTGGTTGAGGTCCATTGCTTTTATCTCCCTCGCGGGGAGGGAAGCAGCAGAGGCAGAGCTCTGTGTCTGTTCCCAGCCCGGCTCGGGGCCAGCTCTCCCTTCTGGGCTGGCACAGATGTGTGACAGTGTCCCCACCCCTCCTTCCCCCTGCTCACTGGGATGCTGGCACTGGTTTATCCCTGTCCAGGACACGCTGGAGCTCCCGGATCCGGGGTGCAAATGTTTGTGTTTGTCACCTCGCCGTGACAGTGGTGACACTGGCCGAGGATCCCATGGGTGTGAGCTGCTCCTGTCCCTCCTGTCCCTCCTGTCCCTCCTGTCCCCTCGGGTTCCTCTCGTCCCAAAGCTCCTGGAGCAGAGGGGTTTGGTCACTGGAATGTCCCCACTGCTGGCTGGGATGGTTCTGTCAAACGGGGTTGGGGCACGGGCAGAGGGAGGAGAGTCCTGGCAGCTGGGGCTGAGCCAGAGCCACGGAATATCCTGGGACTCCCAGAGCCAGGGAATATCCTGGGACCCACAGAGCCAGGGAATATCCTGGGACAGCCAGAGCCACGGAATATCCTGGGACAGCCAGAGCCACGGAATATCCTGGGACAGCCAGAGCCACGGAATATCCTGGGACTCCCAGAGCCAGGGAATATCCTGGGACCCACAGAGCCATGGAATATTCTGAATTTGAAGGACTCACAAGATGATGGATGCAGCCCCCAGTCCTGCACAGACACCCCAAAATCCCACCCTGGGCATCCCTGGCACAACTGGGAGTGGGGAGCATCCCCTCCCCTGGGCCAGGGGCTCTTCCAGCCTGCTCTGGGTCAGGTGTGCTGTGCTCAGTGCCCACAGTCAATACCTGACCCCGATCACAATCAATACCTGACCCTGATCACAATCAATACCTGACCGTGATCACAAATCAATACCTGACCGTGATCACAAATCAATATCTGACCCCGATCACAATCAATATCTTTGTTTGCTTTGTTGCTGTTTGGGAGGCTCCCTTAAGTTCTTTCCTCTTTTAAATTTTTTTTAATCCCTGAAATACCTGTGAAACAGATTGTCCAGATTTCCTGTCTGGAAAGGCTGACCTCTTTTATTAAGTATTATTTATTTATTATTTATTAAGTATTAGTTATTAAGTATATATTGAGTATTATGTATTCAGTATTATTTTGTGCTGCTGGTTTCTGTGTTTTCCACCCACACAACAATTCCCCGAGGGTTTTCATCTTTGCTCTCAGCACTGGGAGGTTTCTGTCCCAAACCCACAGGGATTTGGGGGATCCAATGCCATCCATGGGCTGGGGCCACGTGTGGAAGGAGAAGGTGCCAGGATGGCCCCATGGAATTCGGTTCCTTAGAGAGGAAATTGTTTTTTAGAGTGACCAACACCAGGAATCATCTCAGCCCCTGCACACCCCTGTGTGATCTCTGTGATTTTACTGCTCCATTTCCCTCTCACATAATTGGTTCCCGTTTCCCCTGAAGTCCTTTGTAGATTGGTTGGTTATAGAATTCCTTTCGTTATTGGTGCAAAATACAAAACCCTTAAACCCTATCCAAGTCCCCTCAGAACCCCACCCAGTGGATTTGCTGGACTGCACCCCCTTGGTGGGAGAAATAAAGGTTCCATGGAATAATCCTGTCTGCATTTCTCAATTGTTGGGAAGGATGAATTGGGGAAACTTTATCAATACGAGTGCCTGGCAAAAGACTTTGAGAATATGGAAAATATAAGAGAAATAGAAATGAGAGCGATTTTTGACTGTGTGGCTGAAAGCAACTGAATGGCTGAAGGCCCCTTGGTTTAGATCATGTTGGATGCTGCCAATACCAAAAATCAAACAGACATCCTCCCTAGGCATGGCAGGAAGGGTCCCAGATAAAATTTAGAGATAAGAAAAGCAGTAAAACATGGAAATATAGTGATTCCTATAGGTTACATGCAAATGTTAGAGAATTTGTATCTTGTGTTAGATTGGTTAGTGGAAATTAGAATATTCAACATAGAAGATTTGTTGTATTGTAAAGGGGAAAAACTCTTACTCTCTTGCTCTCACTCTCACTCTATCCCTCTTTCTCCATCCTGCTCTGAGCTGTGGCTGCAGTTCCTATGAAATAAACTGCAAATTTCACCACCAGAGCACAGAGAGCGCCTGAGTCTGTCCCTGCGGTCCCCACGCAGCCATTCCCACACTCCATCTCTGTCTCTGCTGCTCCAAAGGCTCCTTGTGAGCCTGATTTCCACCCAGCAAGGCTCCCAAAGGTGCCTCGGTGCCCAGAACTGCCTGGGAGCAGGAATTTCGAACGGGAATTTCGAACGGGAATCTCGAACAGGAATTTTCGGGGTCTCACAGAGGCAATGAGGAGGAGCAGATTTGGGGGAGGATGTGCCCTGTGACATCCCTGACCCCACCCAGGCCGTGCCTGAGGCTCCTCTCCCCCAAAGGGATCCCACAATGGTTCCGTTGATCCACGCGGGGAGCGCAGGGCTGGGAAAGGGAAAGGCTGGAGGAAGGAACATTTTCATGGGATGTTGGGAATTCCTGGCTGGGATGGAATTCCCAGAGCAGCTCTGGCTGCCCCTGGATCCCTGGAATTGTCCCAGGCCAGGACATTGGGACACCCCGGGGCAGTGGGAGGTGTCCCTGCCATGGCACGGGTGGGAATGGGGGGGATTTGAGGTCCTTCCACCCAATCCAGTGTGGAATTCTGTGAAAACCTCAATAGACACACTGTGCTCCACCTGGAACCGAACTCTCACCGACATCTCCTGTGTTGGCACACAGGAAATTTATGGAAATGTGATGTCAGGATGGCAGCGAAGCCCCAATCCTGATAAATCATCCAGAAGAGCTGGAATAATTCAGCTTCTCCCTTGCTGAGCCCTGTGGTTGTTCCAGCCGGGCCTCCCAAATGTTTCTGCAGGGCACAGACACCAGGAGCTGTCATCAAACCACCCCAATAATGTGGGGAGAGGCAGGGCCCCGCTCTGAATAAATTAGAAAATTTAAATAATCCACAGTATCCAAAGCCCATCTTAATTATAGAAAGCACAAGTGGCGGTGTCTGACTTGTTACTCTGTTGGTAAAACACTCGGAGGGTGCATATACAGAAAAGAATTTATTTGAATATTGCTGATATCTGTTTTTTCTCAGCACAAAACACATCTCAGGAAACCTGTTCTCTTACCTGGAACTTTTTTATCTTAACACCCTGGAAAGCAATTTCACTAACAAAAGATGACATTAGGATGCCAAATTAAAAGCTGATGAAAACAGGGAAAATAAAAGATCTTTTTTTTTTTCTTGACATTTACAATTAATGCCACAGAAATGTTGGTTTAATCAGACAATATGGGGGCTCACAAAGGTGAAATTGAAAGTTTCCAGCTCTGAATGCTCGTGTAAAAGTTAATAAATTCAGCTCGTAATCATTATGCACATGCTAGTTATAATAATTTACTGTCCATACCAAATCTTTATAAGCATTGTAATTAAATATAAAATGCACATTAGAATTATAATGAGTAATTAGGGCAACATAACTAATGTGCATAAAAGTCCCGAGGCTCATTAAAATGTGAGGAGAGGAAACCTGCTGGATCTGGAGCTGGAGCTGGAACATTCCTGTGCCTGGGAATGCCACGGGCTCTGCTCTTCCTTTGGGCACTGGGAAGCCCATGGGAATGTTTGGGATGGGGACAGGGCTCAGCAGGACTTTGGGCAGGTTTTGGGCAGAACTTCAAGGGTAGAGTTTGGGTTTCCATGCCAAGGTGTTGGGGAGCTCAGGTGAGTCAGAACCAGGGACTGGTTTGGGTTGGGAGAGACCCCAAATCCCATTTTACCCCAAATCCCATCTCACCCCAAATCCCATCTCATCCCAAATCCCATCTCACCCCACCCCTGCCGAGGGAGGGACCCCATCCACAGCCCAGGGTGCCCCAAACCCCAATGTCCTGTTGTGTGGAAGGGCTGAGCTGGAACAGAGACTGAGCAAAAGGGATAAAATAGGTTTATTATATTCAATATCATATTTATTGGAAGGTTTCAGTATTTGCTGGAAGGATTCACCTTGGGCAGTGCCAGAGCCCGGCCAGGGCTGAACCCAAATCAAATCCAAGGTGGATTTTGGTCACGGGATCCAAATCAAATCCAAGGTGGATTTTGGTGACGAGTTTGACACTTTTCTAAGTTTTGGTTCATGCACACATTGGGGTCAGTGATCCCCCCACAGCCCCAGGCTGTGCAGTCTCAGCCCCTCTGCTTTTCCCCCTTTCCCTTCCCATTGTTTCTGATTTTTGGGTCCCAGTTGTCCTTGATTCTCCAGCTGGAAAGGAATTGTTTTGTCCCTGCCCTGAGAACAGAACTCACCAACACCTGACATGAAATTCCAGAGTCACACAGCAAGCAGCAGAGATTCTGGAAAACAGAAAACCCAAGGCATCAGACCAGCCTGGCCTTGGACACTGCTTTGGGGTGACACCTGGCCCTTGGTGACACCTGGCCCCACCTCCGGGGTGTGCTGGGTCCACTTCTCCTCCTCCCTCTTCTGCCAGACCCGTCCTGTGGCAGCCATAAATCTGAATTTTTGGGGATAATAAAGCATGGCACCCATGAATCTGAATTTTTGGGGATAAAAAAAAAAAAAAAAAAAATTTAAAAAATAGAAAAAAAAATTTAAAAGCACGGTTTGTCCCTCCCCCGGGGACAGCCATCGGGAGGGCTCCCGGGGAGAGCAGCCACCCCAAGGAGCCTTTCCCAGCAGAGCACTCACGGGCAGTGGGGAATTGCTCTCAGTCAGTTCCTGGAACTCGTTTCCAAGGCAGGAACGAGGCTTTTATTTGAAGTGCCCTGCTCTGCAGGGAGGAGCCACCGTGGGGACAAAATCCTCTGGGTGTGCTGACAGACACAGATAATCACATTCCCCCCTCTATCATTTCATTTCACCATTATTTAGGAGACCCGAAAATGACAAATGCTTTTGAAATGATCAGTTTTACAGCAGGTTTTCCTGTTAACATCCCTGTTAGATTTTATTGCAGTGTCTCGTTCAGCCTTTGATTTGTGTGGATAATCCTGCCCTGGGAGCTGTGGGGGGATGTCCCCCCTTCCCTCCCCCTGCAGCCTCTCCCAGCTTTCCTCTGCCAGCCTTCCCTCCCTCCTGCTGCTCCACATCTTCGGCCCAAGGTGTTCTTTCCTTGCTGGCTGCTTATTTTTATATAAAAATATAATATTTATAATATCTACAATATCTACAATATCTACAATATCATATCTATAATATCTGTAATATCTATACTATCTACAATATCTACAATATCTATAATATCTACAATATAATATCTACAATATCTATAATATCTATACTATCTATAATACCTATATCTATAATATCTATATAATATATCTAATGTATGTAATACATCTAATATATCTAAGATATATAATACATGCTATATATAACATAGAAAATACATTATCTATATAATATATAATATATAATATATAATATATAATATATAATATATAATATATAATATATAATATATAATATATAATATATAATATATCTATTTTTTTATTATATATATATTTATTATAACTGCTGGAGGAGAAGTTTCAGCTGTGGGACTTTGGGAGGGGGTGCAGGAGCTGGAATCTCACGTGTCCCACACCTCCCTTCATCCTCAGCTTCTTTTCTAACCCAATTTCTGCTCCCAGCTGTCTCCTCCTGCTCCAGGGCAGCAGCTTTGGGGTGTGGGATTTATTTCACCTGGAGCTGCTCCGTTTCCCAGCTCTGATGGATTTTTGGCTCCCTGATCCGTGACTGCACTCCACACTCTGTCTTTAGACTAAAAAGCCACAGAATAA
Source organism: Sturnus vulgaris (assembly GCF_052056855.1). Taxonomy (NCBI): domain Eukaryota; kingdom Metazoa; phylum Chordata; class Aves; order Passeriformes; family Sturnidae; genus Sturnus; species Sturnus vulgaris. The sequence continues at coordinate 607,440 of NC_142251.1, forward strand.
CCTGGCAGTGATAAATCCAAGGGATGGTGGCTCCAACAATTCTCCCCTTTGTGTTTCCACGCCTGTTTTCACCTGGGATTTCCTGGGGCAGGGAACACTGATCTCAATTCTTGTTCAGAACAAACAGAAGCTGAGATCCTCCTCAAAGGGAGATCTGAGGAAATTTCTTCCTCAGAAGTTTCTCTGCAGTTTCCAGGCCAGCAGCAGAGCCTGGAATTGTTCTTTGGAGAGCTGGAATTCCTTTGCCAGCTGCCTGAGGAGCAGCAGCAAGCTGCAGCTTTTAATGCACCAGTTCATCCTGGAACACATGGTCAGGGATGCTCTGCTTCTGTGTCAAAACCAGCCAGCCAACCGAAACAGAACCATCCCAAAACCCCAAAACACCCAGGGAAAGGGGAGCACAGACATCCCAAAACCCCCAAAACACCCTGGAAAAGGGGAGCACAAACATCCCAAAACACCTTGGAAAATGGGGAGCACAAGCAACCCCAAACCCCCAAAACACCCAGGGAAAGGGGAGCACAAACATCCCAAAACATCCTGGAAAATGGGGAGCACAAACATCCCCAAACCCTCAAAGCATCCAGAAAAAGGGGAGAAGAAACATCCCAAAACATCCTGGAAAATGGGGAGCAGAAATATCTCAAAATACCCAAAACACTGAGGAAAAGGGGAGTAGGACCATCCCAAAACCCTCAAAACACTCAGGAAAAAGGGAGGAGAAACATCCCAAAACCCTCAGGAAAAGTGGAGCACAAATATCCCAAAATACCCAAAACCCCCACGAAAAGTGGAGCAGAAATATCCCAAAATACCCAAAACCCCCACGAAAAGTGGAGCAGAAATATCCCAAAACCCCCAGGAAAAGGGGAGCAGGCCGAGGGGGGAAAAACTTCTTGGAAAAAAAAAAAAAGAATTTAGGACGGGACTCAGGCCTTGGCTCATGTCTTTGCTCTTCCCTTGGTCACATCGTTCACACGGCCTGAGGGAAGGAGTGGGAATGTTTCACTGTCCCTGCTTTTATGGAGTAAAAAAAAACCAAAAAACAAACCAATCTGCGTTTTTTTCTTATGCAGATTATGGAGGAGCAGTCATGCAAATTGCTGTTACATTTATTATCCCCTTCAAACGCTAATGTTAGTGAGTGAAAGGCCATGAATTTGTGGGTTGGGATGTTGGAATCACGGCTGGGTTTGGCAGTCTGGGAATGTGAATTGAGGGAGGGTGGGAACGATGGGAAAGGGGGAAGAGCTCGGGTTTAACCCCAGGTGAAACTCCCTGTTAAAATTAGGAATTGTGCTGGGTGGACTGGGATGTGCTGGGATGTGCTGGGATGTGCTGGGATGGACTGGGATGGACTGGGATGTGCTGGGATGTGCTGGGATGTGCTGGGATGTGCTGGGATGGACTGGGATGTGCTGGGATGTGCTGGGATGGACTGGGATGTGCTGGGATGTGCTGGGATGGACTGGGATGTGCTGGGATGTGCTGGGATGGACTGGGATTGCTGGGATGGACTGGGATTGCTGGGATTGTTGCATTCCCAGCACATTCCCTGCCTGCAGTGGGAGAGCAGAAAACATTTCCCTGTGTCACAGCAGGGCTTGGCCACTTCAACACCTCGAGCTGTTGTGTGGAAAGGCTGAGCTGGAAAAGAGCCTGGACAGAGAAAAAGGGATAAAATTGGTTTATTATATTCAATATCAAATTTATTGGAAGGTTTCAATATTTACTGGAAGGATCCATCTTGGGCAGTGCCAGAGCCCGGCCAGGGCTGAACCCAAATCAAATCCAAGGTGGATTTTGGTCACGGGATCCAAATCAAATCCAAGGTGGATTTTGGTCACGGGATCCAAATCAAATCCAAGGTGGATTTTGGTCACGAGATCCAAATCCAATCCAAGGTGGATTTTGGTGACGAGTTTGACACTTTTCTAAGTTTTGGTTCATGCACACATTGGGGTCAGTGATCCCCCCACAGCCCCAGGCTGTGCAGTCTCAGCCCCTCTGGTTTTCCCCCTTTCCCTTCCCATTGTTTCTGATTTTTGGGTCCCAGTTGTCCTTGATTCTCCAGCTGGAAAGGAATTGTTTTGTCCCTGCCCTGAGAACAGAACTCACCAACACCTGACATGAAATTCCAGAGTCACACAGCAAGCAGCAGATTCTGGAAAACAGAAAACAGAAAACAGAAAACCCAAAGCATCACAAGGACTGGCAAAAGCAGAGTTTGAACTTGTGGACAGGAGACTTTGCAGAGCTGGGACTGCCCAGGGGAGAGCACAGCAAGGGAGATCCCACAGAAGGGTTTGGGATGGGATCTCTGGGATGATCCCATAGAAGGGTTTGGGATGGGATCTCTGGGATGATCCCATAGAAGGGTTTGGGATGGGATCTCTGGGATGATCCCACAGAAGGGTTTGGGATGGGATCAGTGGGATGATCCCACAGAAGGGTTTGGGATGGGATCTCTGGGATGATCCCATAGAAGGGTTTGGGATGGGATCTCTGGGATGATCCCATAGAAGGGTTTGGGATGGGATCTCTGGGATGATCCCATAGAAGGGTTTGGGATGGGGTCTCTGGGATGATCCCACAGAAGGGTTTGGGATGGGGTCTCTGGGATGATCCCACAGAAGGGTTTGGGATGGGATCTCTGGGATGATCCCACAGAAGGGTTTGGGATGGGATCTCTGGGGTGATCCCATAGAAGGGTTTGGGATGGGGTCTCTGGGATGATCCCATTGAAGGGTTTGGGATGGGATCACTGGGATGATCCCACAGAAGGGTTTGGGATGGGATCTCTGGGGTGATCCCATAGAAGGGTTTGGGATGGGATCACTGGGATGATCCTCAGGGAATGCCTGAGGCACTGCAAAGGGCAGGGATGCAGGGATGAGGCTGCAGGGGGGTTTAGCAGAGCTCAGTCATTGAGTGTTTAACATTTACAAAGTGATTTGATTGGGTTTACTGTAATTACAGCAACACTTAACACAGATCTGAGACAGCTGCACCCATCCCATAATGCATTCACAGGCAGGTAAAGCCAGGTGTGCACCTGCTTCCAGGTGTGGAATGGGACCTATCCAAAACTCCCTGTGGCTCAGTGGGACATTCCCATCCCTCTGCCCTCCCCAGCAGGACTGAGGAGCTGCTGGGGCTGGGCTGGCAGAAGCCTCCTGTGGCCACCACCAAGTTCCCATCCTGGCCACAGCCCGAGCCAACAAGCCCTGGCTTCTCTTCCCAGCTTTTCTGAGCGCTCCTGGCAGGGCCAGGCTGTGCTGGGGTGGCCCAGGGACCCTCAGGGGGCTCAGCCAAGGCTCATGGGCAGCTCCTGGATGTGAGGATGGGGCAGGCAGAGCTCCACGTGTCCACAGACACCTTAAAGCAACATCTGGAGAGCTGCTCGGGGAAAAATAAACAGGTTTTTATTTATAAGTTGTGTGGTTTGGTTTTTACAGCGTTTTGATGATGCACATAAATTATTGTTTAAAACCAGAGAACGTAAAAAGTTCCAGGAGGAGGCAGTTGTTGCCTTTGATAATCTCTTTCCTGAGGAATTTGCTGTGTTTTATTTTCAGCTGGAGGTTCCTTTTGCTGGCAACAGGAAAACCTGACAATTGCTTTTCATCTTTATTTGTGCCTGTAGTTCTAAGCTCAGAAAGTTTATCATTATTTACAATGTTCACCGTTTAACAAGACAAAATGCACTTTACTGGAACAACTGCACGTGCAGTGGAATGAAGGGAAAGTCGCTTTCCTCTGGTACCCGGGGCTGGCTCGTAATTTTGGAGGTTTATTCCTTTAGTCTGAGGTCTGTGGGACACATATTGAGAAAGTAAGAAAATCACAGCCTGGAAAATATTCCAGGCTGGATCTTCTCAGCTCTGTTCCCAGCCCATGAGCTGGTGCAGCTCAAGGCCAGGGAGAATTTCTCCCAGGGTGATAATTTGGTCACAATAAAAAGGAATTAATACCAAGATAGAAGCCCTGTTGTGGTGTGTGCCCAGGCCCTGGCCATGGGGTGTCTTCTCTCTGAACCAATCTCCTTTTCTCTGCTCTGGGAGTTGCAGTCCTGCTATAAAACCAAGTGTGTTCCTGAATAAACTTGGCTCTTCCTTCCTGTCATGACAGACACCCATGTAGCTGTGCATCTTATTTCTGCCTCACTTAAAGGGTTCAAACCCCTTCCCAGGGCTACAGAGATCCCCAGGGCCACCTGAGCTCTGGGTTTGGGGGTGCAGGAGATGAGGTGCTGGCCCTGGGGACCTGCCACACCCCTGGCTGCTGCGCCTCCCCCAGTGCTCAGGGTTTAAATCCTGATGGAAAATGAAATCCTGCTGATGGCTGTGCTGGCTAACTCGGACAATCAGCTTTTCCCAGGGCTGCATTTATCTCTCCTGGCGTCTCAGCCGTGTTTTTTTTCCCCAGCACACACGGGAGCAGGAGCTGCAGTGTGGGACCATCCCCACCCCGCTGAGAGGAGCAGCAGCAGCGTTGGGTGACCTGCCTGTGCAGATGCCAATGTCCATCTCACAATTCTTATTTTTCAGTTGCCCCCACAATTCAGGAACTAAAATCCAGCGGTGTGATGCTTGGAGGGAACGGCCTGATCCGGTGTGAAGGTGCAGGAGTGCCTGCCCCGGGCTTTGAGTGGTACAAAGGAGAGAGGAAGTAAGTAGCCACTGCATCCACCCCTCGTGTGCCAGGGCTGCTGCCAGGCTGGGGTGCCCGTTCCGGGGGCATTCCACTCCTGCTCTGTCAGAGCTGAAATTGCAGCAGCCTTGGCACCCCAAGGTGCTGCGGGAGTTCCAGCCTTTGAAGGGTGGTAGCCAGGAGAGCACTGGGGGAAGGTGCAGAAAGGATTTTTGTTTGATTTTGGAGGGGTGTGAGCGGTGCCCTGGCGGTGCTCGGTGGTCCCTGGGGTCAGCACAGCTCTGCAGCCAAGGGGAGGGACCTGCAGTCGAGCCCTGGACCCTAAAACCTGCCCGTGTGTTCTGGGATTGTGTGCAGCCCCTCTGGGACGGCAGCGTCCCTGCAGGGTCACCTCCATCCCAAAGGCAGCTCCTTAAACAGGGAGTGCTGTTGGCTGGAACATTTTGGGTTACAGCTCTTGGCTCCTGCAGGAGCTCCTTTCTCCTGGGCTCACACCCTGGTGCAGAAACAGGTGAATGTTGTCCCTGCAGGTGAATGGTGTCCCTGCAGGTGAATGGTGTCCCTTGAAGGTTGTCCCTTGAAGGTTGATGTTGTCCCCTACAGGTGGATGCTGTCCCTTGTAGCTGGGAAGCTTTGGGAATTTCCCAGCTCCCAAGTGCTGGGTTTTTCAGCTCCAACATCCCATTAAACCTGGGAGCTGGCAGGAGAATATTAATGACCCTTTTTCACACGGAGCCATCTGTCAGCTCCGTTCTCAGCTGCTCCCCCCCTGCAGCACGAGCTGCTGTCCTCCTCCCTGCCTGCTCAGCCACCCCACCTCATCCTAAAGCTCCCTGGAGCTGATCTTCCCTGTATGACAGGGAATATTTCCCCTCTGTTGGTGAAATCCCTGCACCCCATCCCGTGGCTGCTCGGGCTGTGCTGTGCCCATCCCGGGGGCAGCTGCAGCACAGACACCAACAGCCCTTTCTGTGGGAATATTTCAGAGCAGGTTTTGGCTCTCCGGGTTCAATTAGCAGCTCCCAGCATGCTGATCACCTTTCTATTTATAACTCTGAGCAAGCTGCTCTCTGCTGAGCACACCCAGTGCCACGGCAGCACAGGAAAGCCAGGCAGGGCATTCCAGGGCAGCCCAGCTCTGTCCTGCTGGGTCCTGCTGCTCAAATATTGGGTTAATTCCAACGTTCCATCCCTTCAGGAGTTGGGCTCTGATGGTCCTTGGGGGTCCCTTCCAGCCCAGGGGATCCTGGGAGCTCTTGCTGGTACACAAAAGGTGTTGGGGTGCTGAGCCCCATCCCCTGCAGGAAAGAGGAAAACATCCTTTGTTTTTTTTTATTTTGGCTGGTTTTGGATCCAGTGTCTCCCCTCTGCCTCTGGATGATGGGCAGGCAGCTCAGGATGAGGCTTGGCCAGCTCAGGGTGAGCCTTGACAAGATCAGGGTGATCCTTGACCAGCTCAGGGTGAGCCTTGGCCAGCTCAGGATGGTCCTTGGCCAGCTCAGGGTGATCCTTGGCCAGCTCAGGGTGAACCTTGGCCAGCTCAGGGTGATCCAGCTCAGGGTGATCCTTGGCCAACTCAGGGTGATCCTTGGCCAGCTCAGGTGATCCTTGACCAGCTCAGGTGATCCTTGACCAGCTCAGGATGGTCCTTGGCCAGCTCAGGATGGTCCTTGGCCAGCTCAGGTGATCCTTGACCAGCTCAGGTTGATCCTTGGCCAGCTCAGGGTGATCCTTGGCCAGCTCAGGGTGATCCTTGGCCAGCTCAGGATGGTCCTTGGCCAGCTCAGGATGGTCCTTGGCCAGCTCAGGGTGGTCCTTGGCCAGCTCAGGTGATCCTTGGCCAGCTCAGGGTGGTCCTTGGCCAGCTCAGGATGGTCCTTGGCCAACTCAGGTGAGCCTTGGCCAGCTCAGGGTGGTCCTTGGCCAGCTCAGGTGATCCTTGGCCAGCTCAGGGTGATCCTTGGCCAGCTCAGGGTGGTCCTTGGCCAGCTCAGGCCACCTTTGAGGTCCAGCTGAGGAGGTCCAGCTCTCAGAGGGGGCTCACAGCAGCACCTCCTTTACCCTGCAGGTTTTTGCAGCCGTGCTCAGGCTGAATTTCCACCCTGCTGGATTCTCTGCTAACACAATAGAGAGGAGCCCTTTTTTTTTTTTTATTTTCAGATGCTCTTGGGCTCCTCTTGTTTAGAAATCTGGATGGGTTGTTCCATCAATTAGCAGTGGGAGTCAGCCCTGGAATCAGGAGTGTGTGTGCAGTGTCTGAACCAAGGCTTGTGGGGGTGGGAAGTGCACGGTTGTTACTGAGATGAATGTAAATGCAAACCCAGCATTCCCGGGCTCCAGGGATCACCTCTTCACAAAATAACCATGAAAGCTGAGCACAGAGGCAGTCCCGGGCTGCTCTCAGCTCAAGTTATTGCTCCTGGAGGCACAGAGGGTAATTCTGCCTAATCACTGCCTGCCCAGGAGCTGTGTCTGTAACTTCCCACAGCTCAGGGTGGGGAGAGCTGGACAAAATCCGGGGGAGAAGTTGATAAAAGCATCTTGGAATTGTCACAGAAACATCTCACTGGGTTGTGTTGGGAGGGATCCTAAAGCTGATCCCATTCCAAGCCCCTGCCATGGGCTGGGACACCTCCCACCATCCCAGGCTGCTCCAAACCCTGTCCAGCCTGGCCTGGGGCACTCCCAGGGGTCCAGGGGCACTCTCAGGGGTCCAGGGGCATTGCCAGCGATGCAGGGACACTCTCAGGGGTCCAGGGGCACTCCCAGGGATGCAGGGGCAGCCACAGCTGCTCTGGGCACCCCATGCACAGTGAAGAGTGAAGAATTCCTTTGGAATTTTCTGCAGGAGAGGCAGGAAACCGAGGGGCAGCCATCGGTGGGTTTAGAGGGGAACATCCATGTGCAAAGTCTGAAAATCCCCACCTGGCACAGAAATTTTCTCTTTCTGGACAAAAGATGAATCTTCCAAGGGCAGCTTTCACCCCAAACCAGGCACTTCAATCCCATTTTTCTGTTTCCATGCCCATGGGATGTGCAGGTCCTCTCCCCAGCCCTGGGCTGGAGGAGCAGGGTCCTTGACAGCAATAAAAACTGCCCAGGGAGGAGAAATCCCTGTGTGAGCAGCAAGGGCCTGTGGGAAGAGAGGCTCTCACATAACAATGAGCAATGTTCAGTCCACAGCCTGCACAAGTGCAATTAATGACAGATTTGCCAAGGTTTTCAGACAGAACGGTAGAAGATGGCATTAATTCCCAGGATATATGATTATATCCTTTAATATTGCAGACAGAAATTGTATTTATAATCCAAAACTCCTCTCCTTGTGGGAAATAGAAGGAATTCTGAGTAATAACTGTAGCGAGTTTTTAATAACACAGTTCCCCTTCTCGTCTCCTTGTTTGATCAGACGTGGTTTGCCTACAAAAACATCATTAAAGTTGGTTCTCCTGCTTTGTCCTGGTGCCCAGCAAAGCTCCTGGCACAGCTTTGGGAGCAGCATCCAAACACCTGCATCTTTTCCTTTGGATTGGGGGTGGGAAGCTCAGAGCTGGCTGAAAAGAGTCCTGATTTGGCTTTTTGCTGTGCTTCATTACCTGCTCCTGCCCAGGCTGCTGCCTCAGCAGCGCTGCTGGAGCATTTTGTCCCGAATTTGCAAGGCTCATTTGCAGCTGAAGAGCCCCACAAAGGAAACCGTGGTCACAATCCTGGCCCCTGGTCACAATCCTGGCCCCTGGTCACAGTCCTGGCCCCTGGTCACAGTCCTGGCCCCTGGTCACAATCCTGGCCCATGGTCACAGTCCTGGCTCCTGATCCTCACCTGCCACCAGCCAGAGCTGTGCCAGGACACGCCAGAATCCAGGGATTGAAAAATCATGGTCACAGTGCCATGGCTTTGCATTTCAGGCTCCTGATCCTCAGCCAGAGCTGTGCAAGCCCACAACAAACTCCAGAGGCTGGAAAAACCCTCTTAGAAAAGACTCACCAGGACCCCTTTGTGCCCCAGGCAGGGAATTTCAGTTCCCAGTTGGCTTTGGCCAGTTCAGGGTCCGAGTTCTGCATCCAGGAGTTTCTGTTCCTGCTCCTGCAGGCAGGAGGGGCTGGGGGTGTTTTTATTTCTCTCCATGCAGGACACGCAGGCAGCAGGGTCCCCTCAGCACCCCCAGCCCCAGGGCCTCTCCAGAGTGCCAGGAATTGTGCTGGGCACAGGCACTGGCACCGTGCAAAGAGCTCACAGCGCTCCCAGGGCTGGCTGTAAAACCAGGGAAGGAAAGAGAGCTAGGGAAAAAAAAAATAAATTAAACCTTGGTTGTGGTATATGAGTTATAGACATTTTCTTTTTGCTTTCTAGACTGATCAATGGTCAACAAGGAATCACTATTAAAAATTATAGTACAAGATCCCTTCTTACTGTTACCAATGTGACAGAAGAGCACTTTGGCAACTATACTTGTGTCGCTGCCAACAAGCTAGGGACGACCAATGCCAGCCTGCCTCTGAACCGTAAGTAATGGGGACGTGTGGCACACCCTCAGGGATGGCTCACACCCTCAGGGATGGCTCACACCCTCAGGGGTGGCTCACACCCTCAGGGATGGCTCACACCCTCAGGGATGGCTCACACCCTCAGGGATGGCTCACACCCTCAGGGGTGGCTCACACCCTCAGGGATGGATGGCTCACACCCTCAGGGATGGCTCACACCCTCAGGGATGGATGGCTCACACCCTCAGGGATGGCTCACACCCTCAGGGATGGCTCACACCCTCAGGGATGGATGGCTCACACCCTCAGGGATGGCTCACACCCTCAGGGATGGATGGCTCACACCCTCAGGGATGGCTCACACCCTCAGGGGTGGATGGCTCACACCCTCAGGGATGGCTCACACCCTCAGGGGTGGATGGCTCACACCCTCAGGGATGGCTCACACCCTCAGGGATGGCTCACACCCTCAGGGATGGATGGCTCACACCCTCAGGGATGGCTCACACCCTCAGGGATGGATGGCTCACACCCTCAGGGGTGGCTCACACCCTCAGGGATGGATGGCTCACACCCTCAGGGATGGGTGGCTCACACCCTCAGGGGTGGATGGCTCACACCCTCAGGGATGGGTGGCTCACACCCTCAGGGATGGCTCACACCCTCAGGGGTGGATGGCTCACACCCTCAGGGGTGGATGGCTCACACCCTCAGGGGTGGGTGGCTCACACCCTCAGGGATGGATGGCTCACACCCTCAGGGGTGGGTGGCTCACACCCTCAGGGATGGGTGGCTCACACCCTCAGGGATGGCTCACACCCTCAGGGATGGATGGCTCACACCCTCAGGGATGGATGGCTCACACCCTCAGGGGTGGCTCACACCCTCAGGGGTGGAGGGCTCACACCCTGACCCTGGTTCTCCCCACCCCAAGGAGGAGCAGCGTGCTGGTCCCTGCCAAAGCCGAGCTGCTCGCCCAGGGCTGGGCACGGCTGCTCCCTGCTGGGTTCTCAGAGCCCTGGAGATCCTGGGGGGGCTCAGGGAGTTGTGGCTGTGCCAGAAATCCCAGCTGAGCCCACCCTGCCGTGGCACAACCACAGCTCCCTGCTCTGAGTGGTGACAAAGGGCAGGGATGGTCCAGCACATTCCCAGGAATAGCCTGAGCTGGAGACCTGGGATGTGCCAGGGCTCTGTCCCACCTCGCCTTGCAGAGAACTGAAACCTCTTGGAAAACACAACGAGCAGCAGCACAGGTGGAGTGGTGGGCACTCGGTGGGGAGGGTGCCCAGGATGGGTCTCCTTGGAGAGCCCAGGAGGTGGCCCAGGAGTTTGCCCAGAATCTCTCCAAGGAGAACCCAGGAGGTTGTCCAGAAGCTCTCCAAGGAGAGCTCAGGAAGTTGCCCAGGAGGTTGCCCAGAGGCTCTCCTTGGAAAGCCCAGGAGGTTGCCCAGGATGGGTCTCCTTGGAAAACTCAGGAGGTTGCCCAGGGACTCTCCTTGGAAAACTCAGGAGATTGCCCAGAGTCTCTTCTTGGAGAGCCCAGGAGGTCGCCCAGGAGGTTGCCCAGAGACTCTCCTTGGAAAGTCCAGGAGGTTGCAGAGCTCAGGAGGTTGCCCAGAAGCTCTCCAAGGAGAGCCCAAGAGGTTGCCCAGGAGGTTGCCCAGGAGGTTGCCCAGGGGCTCTCCTTGCAAAGCCCAGGAACGTGCCCAGGCTGGGTGTCCCAGGTGCTGCTGGGGATGGGTTTTTAGCTGTGCCTTGGTAACGTTTCCCTGCTGTTGGATATTCCCCCACCTGCTGCTGGACCCAGAGGTGCTCGTGGTGGATTTCTGCTGCTGCTCTGTTCTGATGGTGATAAAAGAGAGACAAAATTCCGTGTGCATCCTACACATAAAGATATTCCTCACTGAGTGGAAATGCAGAGTTGCTTAAATCCCACAATTATTGCCTTCCAGCCATGAAATCTCCTCCTGAACGTACTCCCCATATGATGAGTGTTGTCAAGAGGTTCTAAATTCCTGCAGGAGAGATGTAACACGCAGAAAATAACAGGGAGCCTTTGCTGCCATTTATTTAATATTTGAGGGATCATTACCAAAGTGGGAATGATGTTACACTTGTTTTAAATGGGAAATGCAAGAGAAAACAAAGGAATATTAAGGCAGAAGGAGCTGGAGCTTGGTGTATTTGCAATTCAGAGCAGGTAAAAGCAAGGTCTGGCTTCATTTGAACAGAGAAGAGCTGAATCTGTCTCTGAGCTGCTGCCAGGATTTTTTCCATCTTAAATCATGAGGTGCCTTGTAGCCAGCCTTGAAAAGCACTTCGAGAGGCAGAGGTTGGAAATGTCATAAAGTACCAAGTGCACTGGTACAAATCATAAAAATAGATGTTCTCCATCATGAAAGAGAGGGGATGTGGGAAGCAGGACGGTCTGGGAGAAAATTCAGAAATCTGGGTCTGCTCCTGACCTCGGGAGGGAAATGGGAGATGTTGGCTCAGAGGTTTGACTCAAGGACCAAGCTGAAATATCTTATTTTATACTGTGATTGTTTTAATGCAGTCAAAACAAGGAGAGCTGGCCTAAAGGTGGTGATCTGGATTTTGGTTGGGAACGAGGATCATTTGGTGATGTTTTCCCTTTTGCCTGTAATTTACATAAATATTATCTAGAAGCATTATCCCTTTTTTTTTTTTTAAAAAAAAAAAAAAAAAAAAAGCAACAACAATTCTCGGGGTAGCAACTCGTTAAGTGTGGACTCCTTCATCCCCCAGCGAGAATTTTCTCCTGTGAAACTCTTGCATTTCACGTTGCTGGCACTGACACTGGACCATATGTGCTGGTTCAGGTATTGGAGGGAGCTGCGAGCTCTGCTCGGCTCACAAACCAAATGTGGGGTTAAGGGAAGTTCCCTTTGCTGCTCCAGGCGTGTTAAAATAGGATTGCTGCCCTAATTCAGGGCGTGCTGCAGTCTGTGCTGCCCTGGTGGGACAGGGTGGTGATGGTGGTGACTGGGGAGCAACATTTGGGGAAACCCTTTGGGTGTGCAGAGACACGGGAGAGGGATCCCAAACCCTCAGTGTGACCCCATCCTGTGACCTGGGGGAGTTTGGGATCCCCCATCCCATGGGAAACCCTTTGGGTGTGCAGGGACACGGGAGGGGGATCAGGATCAGAAATGTAAATAAAGTGAATATTGTCCCCCCAATGCCAAGGGGCTCGGTGTAAATCACTCTCAGTGGTTCCCAGGAGCTCGGGGGTCTCTGCTGTGACCCCTCTGCTGAACCAGGGCACCATCCCAGAGTTATTCCTGGCTGTGCCAAGTCCTGGAAACCGGGATCAGACCTAGGGAGGCTCCAGAGATCTCCTCAGGCACAGCCTCGATGGTCCTGGAGGTCTTTTAATTCCTGAGGGAATGGAGGGGGTTGAGGGCACAGCCCTGGCAGGCTGGAGTGATCTCATCCATCACAGGATCCAGAGAGAACCTCCCCACATTTCATAGTCTTCCTCCTCCCTCTGGAACTTTTTTTCTTTGGGTTTTACCCTGGCTGGAACCTGTTCCAGCTCCTCAGCCCCGGGGCAGGAAGGGTTTGTCACTACAGTAAAGCAGGCAGGGCTCAGTTCTTCACGTGTAAAAGCCAATCCTTAATGTCACAGCACATTTTTACAGTTTTCAAAACCTCGTGCGTGGCTTTAATTGGTTCATAACTTTCTTGCCACCTGATTCATTGGTTAGTAAATGGCATTTTTCATGTCCATCAAATCTCTGTGTTTCTAGAGTGTTTAGATATTTCCTTCACTGATCCTCATGGGGCAGATTTCTTGTTTATTACAGGTGTGAACATTTCTCTTGGCACAATAGATTGCTGTGCTGCCGTTCATTCTCGTGGGTTTTTCCCATGGGATTTCTGCCCTGGATCCCAGGCTGGGCGTGGGCAGGCTCATCAGGAATTTACCCAGACTTCATTAATTAATGCCCTGCTCACAAAGTTCAGAGTCATCCTTAAACTCGGCAGTTCCGTTTTATTGACTGAGAAATCACATCTCAGTGCCTTTGGGTGTGTGTCAGGCTTCTGCTCGTTTTTAGCCTGCCCCACCGAATCTGACATTTCTGCAGAGAAATATCCTCTCCAGGGAAATTCCCTTTTGTGTCCACAGTTTCTGCTGTTGTCCAATTACCTAAGAAAGATTTTGCTATTTTATCTCTCAAATGGCAGCCTGGAAAGCAAATCAAATTTCAATTTGCATAGTTCTGTCTCAGCCAGGCGGGCTGGTCTGCATCAGAAAATAGAATATAGCAGAGTGTGTGTAGGTATATATACATTTATAAAGTTAAATGAAAATTCCTGTTCTCATTAGGAGCCTGCTGAAAGCCTGCTGCAGTCAGTCAGGGGACAGTTATTGATTTAATCAGCCCAAGGTCTCCTGGAGCCATCACTGTGCCTGCAGCTCCTTTTTCCTCCATCCCTCCCAGCCCTGCCCTGAGCTCCTCCAGCCCCTGCAGAGGGAACCTCTGGAATCCACTCCAGGAAATTCCAGACCCTTTGGAAAGGGCTGGTGTCACAGCTGGGCTGCTCCTGCCTCCTGCTCAGGGCTGGGGCACCGTGTTGCTGCTGTGGGGGCCTCTGTGAGACCCCAAAACTGCCCAGGCAGTTCTGGGCAACAAGGCACACTGGCTGGGTTGAAATCAGGCTCACAATGAGCCTTTAGGGCCAGCAGAGACAGAGATGGAGAAATGCAGACAGGATTATTCCATGGAATCTTTATTTCTCCCACCAAGGGGGTGCAGTCCAGCAAATCCACTGGGTGGGGTTCTGAGGGGACTTGGATAGGGCTTAAGGGTTTTGTATTTTGCACCAATAACGAAAGGAATTCTATAACCAACCAATCTACAAAGGACTTCAGGGGAAACGGGAACCAATTATGTGAGAGGGAAATGGAGCAGTAAAATCACAGAGATCACACAGGGGTGTGCAGGGGCTGAGAGGATTCCTGGTGTTGGTCACTCTAAAAAACAATTTCCTCTCTAAGGAACCGAATTCCATGGGGGCCTCTCGGGATTTAGAGAGGGTCTCTGCTCCAAAAATGGTTTCTGCTCCCTCCACAGCACAGGGGTCCAGAGCCAAGGCTGGGTTCTACCTCCAGCAGGTCCCACCTGAGCTCAGCAGGTCCCACCTGAGCTCAGCAGTTCCAGGCTCTGCCTCTTCCCCTAAACCTGAGGGGGTTTCTCCTTCTCCCTCTCCCCCCATGCTCTGTCCTCACTGGGGCATTTCTGACCCAAGTTCTCGGGTTTTATTCACTGGCTGCTCCAGGAGAGGAGATCCTGGCCCAGCATGGACCCTGGGCAGAGCAGCACATCCATGGAAACCCTGCTCAGAGATCCAGGAGCATTCAGCCTGGGCATTGGGATGGAAATGTTCCTGGGAAATTCCTGCTCCAAATGGAACTGGGAGGGGAAATTCCTGCTCCCAATGGAATGGGAGGGGAAATTCCTGCTCCCAATGGAACTGGGATGGGAAATTCCTGCTCCCAATGGAATTAGGGTGGGAAACTCCTGCTCCAAATGGAATTGGGATGGGAAAATCCTGCTCCTAATGGAATTGGGATGGGAAATTCCTGCTCCAAATGTAATTGGGATGGGAAATTCCTGCTCCTAATGGAATTGGGATAGGAAATTCCTTTTTCCAATGGAACTGGGATGGAAAATTTCTGTTCCCAATGGAATTGGGATGGGAAACTCCTGTTCTCAAGGAAAACAGCTCTGAGAGCTCCCAGCCATGCCCAGCGGGGTTCCCAGACCAAGGGAAACTCTCCCTGCTCGAGCTCCTCCTTGGCATTGAGCAGAAATGTAAAGGAGAGTGGATCAGGGAAAATCCAAACAGAAATCAGACAGGAGCCCAGGGGGCTCTGCTGTGGGTTCTGGCTGAGGTTGCCCCCGTGCTCTGGTTTGTTCCCTTTGTGGTTTTTTTCAGTCACCTGCAGGAATCTCTGCCTTGGGGTGGTCGGGACAAACTCAGGCCCCTCTGTGCTCTGGTGGTGAAGTTTGCAGTTTATTTTATAGGGTGTGGGTTTATATCAGGCCCTGCTGGGAACTGCAGCCACAGCTCAGAGCAGGGCAGAGAGAGGGACAGAGTGAGAGTGAGAGGAGAGAGTAAGAGAAAGAGAGTAAGAGCATAATAAGAGTGATTTTCGCCTTTACAATACAACAAATCTTCTATGTTGAATATTCTAATTTCCACTACCCAATCTAATACAAGATACAAATTCTCTAACATTTGCATGCAACCTATAGGAATCACTATATTTCCATGTTTTACTGCTTTTCTTATATCTAAATTTTATCTGGGGCCCTTCCTGCCATGCCTAGGGAGGATGTCTGTTTGATTTTTGGTATTGGCAGCATCCAACATGATCTAAACCAAGGGGCCTTCAGGCATTCAGTTGCTTTCAGCCACACAGCCGAAAATCGCTCTCATTTCTATTTCTCTTCTATTTTCCATGTTCTCAAAGTCTTTTGGCAGGCACTCGTGTTTATAAGGTTTCCCCAATTCATCCTTCCCAACAGCCACCAGGTCCCCACAGCCCTTGGGGTTCAGGCTCCTCTTTTCACCCCCCTGGTTAAACCAGAGGGGTCGAGGCGTGGCCAGATCTTCATCTCAAATTAATTATCACAAAATCCTGGAATATCCTGACTGCCATCACTGCCCCGACCCTGGCCCTGCACAGACCCCCCAGGCCCACCCTGTCCCTGAGAGAGTCATCCAAACAAGGATTAAAACATTCCAGGTCATCCATTCAATTTAGGATTTTATTAGAATTTTATTAGAGTTTAATTCCCTGCCTGTGCCCCCCTCAGGGGGAGAAGCACCCGTGGTCAGAGCTCACTGTAACTCCAGTTCCTTCTCAGAGGAGAAAACCTCAGAGTGAATTTTTTTTTTAAAAATGAAAATCCCAAGAATACCTTGTGTAACAAATGGGATGGAGACAAGAAGTGCTATAAATAGCCCTACAAATAATGATGCAAATCTATTTTACAGCTCAGCCTGGAGCACAAACTTCAGCTTGGCCTCAAAACTTGGAGGGAAGGAGGAGGCTCAGCAAGGGGAGAGAGGAAAGCGAGGATGGAACAATCCCCAAGTGGAGGGATTAAAGACAATTACCGTCCATCCTGGGCAGGAAAAATGAGTTATTGGAATATTGGGAAGGTGCATTAGGGAGTTTTCTCATAACACAGGCCCAGGAGAGAGTCACTTACCCTGATCAGAGAGGAATTTTAAACCCAATGCAAAGCACTGCTGCATTAGAAGGTTATTATGTGCTGAACTTATTTTCATATCAAGTTGTTGAGCAAAGCTCAGGGGGCTTTACAAAGGAATTAGATATTGATCGAGGATATCCTGAGTTTTCAGAGAGATCAGAAAATGGATTTCAAACCCAAGACTTTGGTATTTAAGCAAATAATCCAACAGGCTGGAAAATGCCAAAACTGAAATAATTTCCCGGATAAATTCTGGGTTAATTGACAAAAGCATTTTCTTAAAGCCAAACATTTACCTGCAAAGTTTGAGTGCTTCCATCGAGTCAAGAGTTTGTAATTTAGAGATTACCAGAAGAGACAGAGCTGGTGATTCCTCAGCTTGCACTGCATCTTTGTGGGAGCTGCTGTGAGTTCCCGAGTGGCTGCAGAAAGAAAAGAGGAAGGGGAAAAAAAAAAAAAATTTTTTTTTTTTTTCTTTTGGCTGCAAGAAAGCTAAAAATAACTTCAGAGGTTTAAAAACCAAGAGGATTTCGGTGAGGCCACACTGCAAGCACTAATTAAGCTCCGTGCTGAGGCACGGGAGTGACAAAACGCTGCTGGGAAATCCAGAGCTCAATCAGGGCCACCCTCAATTCCACCTCCAGCTCTCTGCCAGCAGATCCGGGCTGGATTTCCAAGCAGAAATGGAGCACAAAAGTTTCCTCTTCTCTCCCAAGCCTCGGCTGGGATGTGCTGGCACCAGAGGCTTTGATTTGTGATATCAGAGCTGTTCACAGAAAAAAAAAAAAGGCTGCACTGAATTTCTCAGAAATTTCTTTTTTCTCCGTACATATCTAAAGTAACAGAGGTGATTTCTTGGCTTTTAAATGCCCTGCCACGAACACCTGCAGTAAAAATCTGAATTTCACTGTCAATTTTTACTGTCCCTGTAAAGACCATTTCTTAAATCCTCTTTGTATTCTTATATTCTTATTTCTTATTGCCCTGATATTCCGATTTTTAGGCTTGGCAATATTCAGATTTACTAACTTAATTCAAAAATTAAAACACAAACATGAGAGAGCCGGATCATTTCAATTCTGTTAATTTATTCAGTTAAAATTAGATTCCAAGGGGGAGAAGAAAAATTTTAAATCGCTGGGGATGTGAGGAAGAAAGGAGCAAATCTCACGGAGTGACTGCACCCTATGAGATGCGGCAGCTTTAGTTTAGTCATTCTATAAATATAGAAATATTGATATATAAATACATAAATATATTTTCATATACATATATAAATATATTTATATAAAATATATTTATAAAAATATGAAAATATAAAGATATATAAGTGTATATAAGTATATATAAATATATAATACATATAAATATATTTATATGTAAATATATTTTATAGAAATAGATAAATATCTTTTTATATAAATATATAAATATATGAATATAGAAATATAGAAATATATAGAAATATAGAACTATATAAAAATACAGAAATACAGAAATAGATAGAAATAGAGAAATAGATAAAAATATAAAAATATAAAAAATATAGAAATATATAAATATAAATTGGCTTTCTTCAGCCCTGGCGGGGCTGTGCTGAGCTGTCCAGGGTGCTGCAGGTACGAGAGGAATTCCCGGCAGGAATGAGAAATCCGAGCCAGGATCAAACTGTGCCTTATCAATCAAAGGGGACATAAATATAAATGTACAAATGTTTTGGCCGGTTTGGGGGGGCTTTTTTTTTGTTTGTTTTGTTTTTTGTTGTTTTTGTTTGGTTGGGTTGGTTTGGGGTTTTTTTGTTTTTTGGTTTTTTTGGTTTTGTTTTTTGGGGTTTTTTTTTGTTTTTTAATGCCATTTTACAGCCAGAGGTAGTTCTGTGCATTTCTTCAACTCAATTTATCCCCCTGCATCAAGTGCTGAGTTAAAAAAAAAGAAACGGCTCCCGCTGAAATCAGAGCAGAATGTTGTGGAAAGGATGCCTGGCTCCAAAAGGCACTTTTGGAAGTCGCTTTTTGGGATTCTCACCACTCCTGGTTGTGCAGGCAGGCGCTGCTCAGCCCTGCTGTGGTTTCCAGGACACATCTGTCCAGCTGTGCTCCCCTGGCACTGCACTCATTCATTCACACCAGGGTTCTCTTTTTTTTTTTTTTTTTTTTTCATTGCACTCGGAAAATTCAAAGTTCTGAATCCCAGGATGGGTAAGGCTGGAAGGGACCACAGTGGCTCTTCTGGTGCCACCTCCCTGCTCCAGCAGGGACATCCCAGAGCACAGGGTTATGTCCCAGTGGTTCTGGAATATCCCAGAGAGGAGACTCCACAGCCTCTCTGCACAATTTGGGGCTGGGCACTGCTCAGAGCAGAAGTTCTGCCTCCTGTGCAGGGGAATTCCTGGGATCAATCCCTGCCTTCCTCTGGTGCCACTGCCGTGCCCCTGGAGCAGAGCACGGGACCTGCTCTGACCCTCTCTGCACCCAGGGACACTCAGGGACATCCAGGGACACACACGGACACACACGGACACACAGGGACACTCAGGGGCACTCAGGGACACTCAGGGACACACACGGACACACAGGGACACACACGGACACACAGGGACACTCAGGGGCACTCAGGGACACTCAGGGACACTCAGGGACATCCAGGGACACACACGGACACACACGGACACACAGGGACACTCAGGGACACACAGGGACACTCAGGGGCACTCAGGGGCACTCAGGGACACTCAGGGACACACACGGACACCCAGGGACACTCAGGGACACACACGGACACACACGGACACACACGGACACACAGGGACACTCAGGGACACACACGGACACACACGGACACACACGGACACACAGGGACACTCAGGGACATCCAGGGACACTCAGGGACACACAGGGACACTCAGGGACACACACGGACACACATGGACACACACGGACACACACGGACACACAGGGACACTCAGGGACACTCAGGGACACTCAGGGACACACAGGGACACTCAGGGGCAGCCAAGGACAGACAGACAGGGACACTCAGGGACAGACAGGGACACCCAGAGACAGAGAGGGACACCCAGGGACACCCAGGGCTGAGGCCCCTCTCAGCTGGGGCTCCTCTCCAGGCTGAGCAGCCCCAGCTCCCTCAGCCTTTCCTGGGCACAGGGATGCTCCAGGCCTTGCTCAGCTCCAGGAGCTCCTGTCCCTGCTGTGCTGAGGATCCAGAGCCGGGCACAGGGACAGGATAATCTGCTCCTTCTTAAACCCAAACTCCATCTTAATTAATCTCCTTTCACAGAAATTGTAGTCATTTCATGAATCTCCTCGTGACATGGGCACATCTCCTGTGTAATTTATAGAGATTGTAATGATTCATTTGATCGGCATTGTCTGAGGGCTTCGGCTCGTCAGGGATCAGCAGAGCTATAATTACGCAGTAATTACTAAATAAGTTATTCACTAATTGCGGTGCCAGCGAAAGCAAACAGCAGAGCCCTGGAGGAGTCCTGGGCACGTGCTGGACCCGTGCGAGGGGAGAGGGGATGGGGGCACCCCTGGGTGGGGACCCAGGGATGGGCAGGGACAGCTGGGGACAATGGCTCTGTCCTGGGAAAGTGTCCAGGCCTGTGTTCCACACCTGTATTCCATACCTGTGTTCCACACCTGTATTCCATACCTGTGTTCCACACCTGTATTCCATACCTGTGTTCCATACCTGTGTTCCACACCTGTATTCCATACCTGTATTCTAGAGCTCCAGCTGCCTCTTTTCACCCAGGAACCCTCCAGGGTGGGGTCACAAATCTGATTTTTCCCCTGCTCAGGGGAGCCTCTCCCTGGGCTGCTCCGAGGCACAGGGATCCCAATCCCACAGGGAACGTCCTTGGGACACCCATGGATCACAAACCCCGGGAGTTTGGATCACCTGGGACACCCATGGATCACAAACCCCGGGAGTTTGGATCACCTGGGACACCCATGGATCACAAACCCCGGGAGTTTGGATCACCTGGGACACCCATGGATCACAAACCCCGGGAGTTTGGGTCCCCTGGGACACCCATGGATCACAAACCCCGGGAGTTTGGATCCCCTGGGACACCCATGGATCACAAACCCCGGGAGTTTGGATCCCCTGGGACACCCATGGATCACAAACCCCGGGAGTTTGGGTCCCTGAGGTTCACGTGAACCTCCCCAGCCAGATCCCCGTGTCCGAGCTGCTGCTCCTGTGTAACTCGGGCAGGTTCCTCTGCTTCCTTCCTGTGCTTTTGTGGGAAATGCAGCGCTGAGTTCCCAGTGCCCCAGGGCAGGGCTGGATGGGATTTGGGGCAGGAATTGTTCCCTGGCAGGGTGGGCCGGGCTGGGGGGGATTTTGGGGCAGGAATTGTTCCCTGGCAGGGCTGGATGGGATTTTGGGATGGAATTGTTCCCTGGCAGGGTGGGCAGGGCTGGCACAGGTGCCCAGAGCAGCCCCTGGATCCCTGGCAGTGCCCAAGGCCAGGCTGGACACTGGGACACCCTGGGACAGTGGGAGGTGTCCCTGCCATGGCAGGGCTGGGAATGGGGGGGATTTGGGGTCCCTCCCATCCCATTTTGGGGCTGTGGGAGCCCCTGGGTCACTGCTGCAGCTGGGACTTGTCCTGTGTTCCCATGGCACTGCCCTGGACCAGTGACAGAAAATCTCTGGTGCCCCGGGACCTGCCCCTCCCTTGCCAGGTGTCCCCTGCTCCATCTCCCGTGTGCATTTTGCTGTATTTATTCCCAGAAATACAACAACAGTTGTGCAGATCCAAAGAGTGACCTCTGAGAACAGGAATATCATTACTGGGAGTCAGAGCAGTGCTAATCATATGTTTCTGAGCAGGAAAATGCTAACACATTTCCAGGGCTGCATTATTCATGAGCTTCCATTTATCCATATGAATGAAAGACCAAGCTCAAAGGACACAGCCAACTTTGTCACTTTTTCTTCATTTTGTTACGGTCTCAACAGCTGTAAAAATCATTAAAGCAGCAGTTTTCCCTGGAAAAATCTGAAATGAGGAATGAGAACTGGTGAGCAAATATTGTT
Organism: Sturnus vulgaris; assembly: GCF_052056855.1. Classification (NCBI taxonomy): domain Eukaryota; kingdom Metazoa; phylum Chordata; class Aves; order Passeriformes; family Sturnidae; genus Sturnus; species Sturnus vulgaris. The sequence continues at coordinate 628,904 of NC_142251.1, forward strand.
TATCCTTTAGAACACTGTAGCTTGAATAACTAAATCAAGGCATTGTCTTTCACGTGCCTTTGGTGATGCAGACAGGTCCAAATGTTTGAGGTTCTGTGGGTCTCTGTCTTTGCTTCGCCTGGTTTTGTCACCCAGGCACAGAGAGCAGCACGGGGACAGGCTCAGGATGACCCCAGGGATCTCTGTCCTCATGGAATGTCGTGCTCAGAGCAGCAGGGTCAGGTGTCCCCAAGGGAAATGTTCTTTTTTCTCTTCCATGAGCAAAGGCGTTCCTCCTCCTCCACCCCTTTGAGTTAAAAACATTTTTGCTTTAGAATGGGTTTAGAGGGAGCTCAGAGCCCATCCCATCCCACCCTGCCACGGCAGGGACAATTCCCAGTGTCCCAGGTGCTCCCAGCCCTGTCCAGCCTGGCCCTGCAGGGACCAAGGCTCTGCCTTTGATCCCATTGCTGGTCCCCCCGTGTGGCTCATCCCTGGAATTCGGGGGTGCCCTTTGCAGCCAGGACCTGGGGGATCCTGGCAGATGCTGCCCCTGATGGGAAATCCCAACATTTGAGCTGGAATGGCACAGCTGGGCTGCAGCAGGAAGGGAAAGGTTCCCAAACCTTCCCTTGGATGTTGTTGGTGAAATATTGGATTTCCCTCTGGGCACACAGGAGTTTGTGAGGAGCTGGGATGCCCCAGGGGGGCAGGGAATGGCAGGAATCACATCCCCAGCCAGGGCTGCTTTCCTGATCCTCATGGCAGGAAAAAACCCTGCAAACCACGTGGAATATTGTAAATCCACGTGGAATATTGTAAATCCACGTGGAATAGTGTAAATCCACGTGGAATAGTGTAAATCCATGTGGAATAGTGTAAATCCACTTGGAATAGTGTAAAACAATGGAATATTGTAAAAGCATGGAATATTTTAAAACCATGGAATATTGTGAACCCATGGAATATTGTGAACCCATGGAATATTTCATAAACACAGCTCCTCTGTCCATTCCCTTTGCAATCCCTGCCCTGCCCTGCCTTGGGTTTTCCTCTGGGTTTTTTCTGAGTTTTTCTCTGGGTTTTCCTCTCCTCATCCCTCCAATCTGATCAAATCCATCATTAATTCAGGAGATTTTTTTTTTTTCATTTTTCATGCTTTGGTGCTGTAAATACCGACCCAGACCTGCCCTCCCATTTGTGGGTTTATTTTTATTTTTGATACCCAAAAAGTGGCCTGCAAATGAGTGGCTGTTTTTGCCAGCACCCATTTGCTGAGGACAAAGTTCCCTGATTTATTTCATTTATTCAAAATGCAGGCAGTGCAGTGAAAGGTAAAGCCTTAAGCACACACCAGTGTCTTATAGATGTGAAATTGTTGTGAGAGTGAGGATGGGAAATGCAGATTTTTACTGCCAAGAGAACCAAATGTGTTCCTTTAATGTGTGGCCTTTAATTAAAATATTATTTGGAATGTTTTTAATTAAAATATAAATTTGTCTGGTGCTGGTTCACACGTACACATAACGCCGCCTCTCACATTGAAATTAAATTAAGTTGAATTAAACTAAATTAAATATTTTTTTTTCCACACTGTAAAATCGTTCATCCTACATAAAACATGATGGAACGTATTAAAAAATTAATAAATAAGAAAGCTTTTAGTAGAATAAGGCATTAAAACAATGTGTTTAGTATCTTTTTCTGCCTTTCCATAATTCCACCTGAATTTAAGTCAAATTTGAAATTCATCCCATTGTGCTGCCAGCTGAGAACAAGTCTGGGACTCGGGGCTGCAACCCACAAACCTGGAGGCTCTTCAAAATTCCCTTCCACGGGAGTTCTTTTACATCAGGGCACAAAAATGTGTCAATAATGTGATTTTCCACAGCCTTAAAAAAAAATTTGAATATTTATTGAGAAGCCCCTGCTATCAAGCAGAACAATCAGCTGGAGGTGTAGAGCTGCTGCAGGATGGAGTGAGAAAACTCCCTGGCAATTTCAAACTTCACAATTCTTATTTTTTTTAATGTCTCACCGGCGTAGAGCTATTAAATATTTATCATGCTGTAATAAAAGAATAAACCATTTAAATAAAATAAACCATTACGAGGCAATTAAGGTGTAATAACTCAAACCTGCAGAAAAGCTCTAATTGTAATTGCAAAATATTAAGGGTGAGAGAAAGACACGGAATAAATTAAGGTCACGTCTCTGCCCCATCCACTCAGAGTTTCCATCCAAAAGATTTATTATGAAGAGTTTTTCCATTTTTCGTGGTACTCGAACAGGCTCTGCCTTCCCTAGGCTTAAAGACCTCGATTTCACAATAAATCATTAATCTTTAACAAAGCTGATGAAGCCTGGGGGAAGATTAGCTTAAATAAACCCAGTTAATTATCAAAGGTCATAAATGGAAGCAGTTATGAGCATTTTTTAATTAACTAATGAGTTGGTATTTAACTGCCAGTTGTGTTTTGGTCCGGTTATTGATTCCTCCAAGTCGAAATATCAAAGTCAAACAATTGCACTGATGCAATGGAAATGGAAATGGAAAAAGGAGCTTTTTTGTGTTCTCCAGCTGGGAAATGTTCTCCTCGGGACAATCCCAAAATCCTGGGCATCCCTGGGAGCTCCTGCAGCTCTGGCACTTTTGGGGAATGAACCTTGCCCAAAACGCAGCCCCAAACCCCAGAGGTCACAGTGAGGGGCTGCAGACAGCAGTGAAACATCCCAGAGTTTCTGCTCCTTGGAAAACAGGCTGGGATTTCTGCCACTGAAACAGGACACTGAGAATTCATTACAGCACTGCTTTTTATCCCCCAAACCGGGAATTAGGCGTGGCTTTACTCACAATGAAGCACTTTTTTTTTTTAATTTTTAAAGCCTGGTATCCCTCTAGCAGCAGTTTGGTTTTGGGCCAGCTGCAGAGTGATAAAATAAGGCACCATTGTAACAAAAAATGGGATTCACGGCCTCAGCTGGAGAGCTGTGGTGCCAGGGATGGGAACTGAGCAGAGCATGGGAATGGGGTGGATGGGATGGGAAGGGGCTGGAAATCCCATGGGGAATGGGACAGGATGGGCACAGTTAAAGGAATAAAGCAGGGATTTATTAAAAGGAATAAATTTGGGATTTATTAAAAGGAATAAATTTGGGATTTATTAAAACCCTTCCAAGGATTCACCTCGGGCAGTACAAGAGCCTGGCCATGGCTCCATCCAAGATAAGTCACGATTTCTCACATTTTTATCAGTTTTGGGTCCATTCCCACATTGGGGTTCATTGTCCAATTCCAGCTCCAGGCTCTGCAGTCCCACCCTCCCAGATTCCCTCCTCAATTCCCTGTTTGCACTTTTTGGGGCTGGGGCTCTCCTTGGCTGTGGGGCTGGCAAAGGATTGTTCTGTGTGCCTGAGCTGGGAGGAGAGCTGGGTGTGGAGATCAGAGTCACACCCAGTGCAGGGCAGAGTCTCGAAATATAAAAACTAAAAATTAAGGCACCGTCTGGGAGCAGAGGCTTTCCTCTGCTGGCTGAAATCGCTCCCAGCTCTTTTGCTGAGCTCCCCGTGGGCTCCCGGGGAGGAAAAGCTGGGCTTTGCTCTGGAGAGGCTGAGCCTGGCTCCCTCCTGCTGCAGGCGGCTCCCTCGGGTAATCCCTGCCCAAATTCATCTCTCTGAGGAGTTTCCTCCTCATTCCAGGAGGAGCAGGGTGAGCACAGCCAGCCTGGGGAGAAATCCCGCCTGGAATTCTGGAGGAATCTGCCCTGACTTTGTTCCCTTTGCTGGGGCAAACAGGGGCTGATGAATCGCTGCCTCCCCGGCCACGTACAAGGAGATTTGCTGGGCAAATAATTAGAAATAATTGGCCTGCGGTGAACTGAGAGTCAGGGTTTATTTACTCGCTTGTTTTTACCTGCCTGGATCCTCTAATAGCAGCTCCCAGCTCGTATTTTTCCTAAGCCTGGGGTGTCAGGAAGCTGCAGCTGCAGGTCCTGCCCTCCTGGAACACTTCTGTAATTCTCAGTCCCGCTCTCCTCCCCTGCCCAGGAATTTACCGTTGTTTTGACAATTTTATGTGCAAACATATTTAAATCCCTCTGACCTCAGCCTCCTGAGCTGATTGAATTTTGCTTTAACTTTGGTCTGGCAATTTCCATTTCCATGTTTTTATGCAGAACGCCGGGGTTTGAGCTTGTGATAAAGCGGAGACAAAAATAGGTTTGGGTCCGTGGTGAATTTCTCTGTGGGCAGAGGGGCTCTCGTTTCCCTCTCCTTTATTCCTTTGCTCTGTGGTTTAGTGAACATGGTGGTGTTTAACCGGGACTTGATGATTTTGGAGGTCTTTTCCAGCCTTAATGATTCTGCAATGTCTGGGGTCACTCAGGTTTGTGCTGGTTCCTTTCTGAGCTGCTCTTCTGGCTTTTCCCTTTTTGCAGCCCATTCCTTTTGTTCCCTGTAATTTGCCTCCTTGTGCTGGGGAGCCTTTCATGGGCTGGTTTCCCATCTCGATGAGAGCTTTTCTCTGCCAGCTCTTTTCTCTCTGGGATCAGAAAGGAATTTCTAGATCCAATCTCTGTGCTTTTGGTAAAAGGCAGCACTAAACGTCCTTGACATTTAACCTCGCCTCCTTGGCCCGGCTGTTTTTAGTGCTTGTGTTCTCCAGAGCTTTCCCTTTTGAGGATTAGGGCTGCCCTACAAATCCCTGGGGTTTATTTTTCCTCTCCATTCAAACCCACTCCGCTGCTGTCTGGGTTAATCCCAGCCTTAGATCCGGGCTCACCACCCCCAACCAAAACTGATTTTAAGGAGCACGCCAGGCTTTGCTTCTTCCCCTGACAAGGTGCCAGAGATTCCTGCAGCCACATTTCCCCTGTCCCAGCCCAGAACCCGTCAGAGAATTTCCCTGGTGCACCAGGGCAGGTTTAGCTTGGACAGGAGTGAAAATTCCTTCAGTGGCCAGGAAATCCATCAGGGCTGGGGGCACTGGTGCCTTCAGAGCTGGGCAGAAATCCCCAGGTCTCCAGGTGTGTTTGGCAGCCTGGGATGTTGTGCCAGCATCCCTACACCCACAGCACCCTGGGTTTGCATTTCTGGACCCAGCCTGACTTAAAGCTCTGCTTCAATCTGGGTTTGAGCTGGGTTTGAGGCGGGTTTGAGGCGGGTTTGATCTGGGTTTGGCCGGGTTTGGCCGGGTTTGAGCAGGGTTTGAGCTCTGTTTGAGGCGGGTTTGGCCGTGCTGGGTTTGAGCTGGGTTTGAGCCGTGTTTGAGGCGGGTTTGGCCGGGTTTGAGGCGGGTTTGGCCGGGTTTGGCCGGGTTTGATCTGGGTTTGAGCCGTGTTTGAGCTGGGTTTGGCCGGGTTTGGCCGGGTTTGAGCCGTGTTTGGCCGTGTTTGGCCGTGTTTGGCCGGGTTTGAGCCGTTTTTGAGCCGGGTTTGGCCGGGTTTGAGCCGGGTTTGGCCGTGTTTGAGCCGGGTTTGGCCGTGTTTGAGCCGGGTTTGGCCGGGTTTGAGCCGGGTTTCGCCGGGTTTGAGCCGTGTTTGGCCGTGTTTGAGCCGTGTTTGAGCCGGGTTTGGCCGTGTTTGGCCGTGTTTGGCCGTGTTTGGCCGTGTTTGGCCGGGTTTGGCCGGGTTTGAGGCGGGTTTGGCCGTGTTTGGCCGGGTTTGGCCGTTTTTGAGCCGTGTTTGGCCGGGTTTGGCCGTGCTGGCTGCCCAGAGGAGCAGGGCACACCAGCTGGGCACTCTCTGTGCTGGCAAACAGAGATCCAGGACAATCCCCCCGTGCTCTGCCTTTCCCATCAGACTTGGGGATTCCATTTCCACAAACCCCCTCGGCAGCCTGAGCAGCCCCGGTGCTGCAGGATGGGGTCCCGGGGAGGTGCTGGCACCCAGAGCCCCCTGCCCACCCTCCCCTGCCTCCCCAGCAGTCATTAATAAATTTTAATTTGAATGAACCAGCCTAGCGTGCCTCTGCAAAACCAGCTGGTTTTGTTTTCTCTCCATAGACCTGAGCACTTTCATGAATAAAGATTTGCAAAGAGTTTTAGAACTTGAAACTAGAAATAGATCCGTCTCTCCAATGCCTTGATCTAATAATGTATTTTAAAAAATGAGATTTTTTTTTTTTTTTTTTTTGCAAGAATAATACATGAAACCACCGCCTTCGCTCCCAGCCTCAATGCTGCCAGGATTCTGTGACTTTATGCTACCTTAAGCACCTATAATTAAGTTTAGATCCGATGTTTCCCGGGGAGACACGATCCCAGCACCATCCCTGCTGGTTTGGGGAGGGTATTTTGCTTTTTTAATGAAATATTGTACTCACTGAGTGTGTTAATTTGCCTGATCGTTGGAAAAAGTGGCGTTCATCTGCAGCCAGAGGAATTTTTCCTTTCCTAGGAAGCCACAGTCACGAGGATTGACTCCTAAATCCCCAAGAAAAAGATGCTGTTAACTTAAAGTAGCCAGAAAAATCACTTTTGTCATCATTGCACCACACATTTGAGCCAGGCTGAGAATTACCCCTGAGGAGCAGGCTGAAATTGCTCAGAACAGGAAGGTTTGGGAGAAGCTAAGGAGCACTAAATCAGATTATTGTCACGCTTTTAAAACAACTGGTAAAATACAAAATCGAGGGAACCTTGATAGGTTTTTCTTTTGTTTTCCCTCGTGCTGAATTTCCCTTTTCCTTCATGTTGAATTTCCCTCTTCCCTCATATTGAATTACCCTTTTCCCTCATGTTGAATTACCCTTTTTCTCATGCTGAGTTTCCCTTTTCCCTCGTGGAATTTCCCTTTTCCTTCATGCTGAATTTCTCTTTTCCATCATATTGAATTTCCCCTTTCCCTCCTGTTGAATTTCCCTTTTCCCTTGTGTTTTCTTTATCCCTCGTGGAGTTTCCCTTTTCCCTCATATGGAATTTCCATTCTCCCTCATGCTGAGTTTCCCTTTTCCCTCATGTTGAGTTTTCTTTATCCCTCATGGAGTTTCCCTTTTCCCTCATGCTGAATCTCCCTTTTCCCTGATGTTGAGTTTCCCTTTTCCCTCGTGTTGATTTTCCTTTTCCCTCGTGGAGTTTCCCTTTTCCCTCGAGTTGAGCTCCAGCATTTGGGGTCTTCAGCAGGGTCATCCAAACCCCACAGATGCATCCTTGTGGCTCTTTCCCCCTTTCCCAACCCACACCGATGTTACAAAATCCTTAAATCAATTTATCACCGAAACCAACCTGGTGCCTCACGTATTTCTGCATTCCTGGGTGATTTTGTTTTCTATCTGTGAAATATTCAGGGGATAAAAGCCCTGATTGTGCCTTGGCCAGCTGAGCAGAGCTTTGAGGCACAGTGCAGCCCCCAGAGGAATTCCCCAGCCTTCCTCTTCCTCCTCCTCCTCCTCCCTGGAGCCAGCTGCACATCCCTGGATGCTCCTGCATGGGCAGCAGCCCCAGCTCTCCTCTCCCTCCCCAGTGCCATGGTGGGAAGTGATGTGGGACAAGCAGGTGTCAGGAAAATGAATCCACAGACACCAGAGCTTTGTGTCCATAAAGGAGACAGGGGAGTGCTTTTGGCTTTATTGGAGTGAAGGGAGAGGTCATGGGGATTCCCCTGGGATCTCTCACATTTTGGAGGACTCCCCTCCCTTTTGATCCCAATTTCCCTCTCTCTTTCCCCATGGGCTGAGTTACTGGAGAGGCCCAGACTTCCCAAACCCTGATCCCTGAGATTTCCCTCCAATGTACAACCCTCCCTTTGCATTTTTAATTCTTACAGAATTCATCGTTTGTTCCCCATTGCTTCTTTCATCTTTTAATATCCAATTTCATTTATCAGCAACTCTACAGTTTGTTTGTAAAGGCAAATCTCTTTTTCCATTCATCAATCAGTGGAATCCATCCCATTGTTTCTTTTATGTCTCAGTGCTGGTTTTATCTCCCAGCAGATCCCAGCTCGTTTGGAAAGACAAATCCAACAAAATCCAACATTGTTCTCACAGGGACAGATGCACCCCCAGCACTCCCACTGCTCCTGCACAGGATGGGAACCCTCAGCACCTGAAACCCTTTCCATGCTGAGGGTGTCACCAATTTCAGGGATTTTAACGCCAATTAAAAATGTAACACGGCTCGAATTCCATTTTGCCTTTCAAACGTGATTTGGGTTCCTCACACCCACGGTGTGTTTGCCGAGGTGTTGAGTAATTGGTTTTAAGGTTGGAAACATTCATCTGCATTAGCAGAAGTTTAGCAGTTGGGTAAAGAAACTCCATAACTTTTTCATCTGGGGAAATATTTGCCTGCTGTTTCTCTTGCACTGCTGTTTGCACAGTATTAACCTGAAAAGCAATTGTAGGTGGAAAAATAAAAAAATAAAAAAGAAACCCCTCAGAACTGGCCAGGAGCTGGTGTGTGCCCAGCCATTCCCTGCACAGCCCTGCTTGTCAACTCGCTGCCCTTTTTTTTTTTTTTTTTTTTTTTTTTTTCATTAGTTTCTTGTTATAGTCAAGATATGGTCAATGATCTTTTGAGCTTGGTAATTTTGTTAAACCTTTTTTATGAGCAGTATTGAATTGCTGCATTGAGATGGGAGCTTGCTTCCCTGCAAGATTAATTGGGACTGGTATTTCATTTTGCATAGCACTATTCAAAGCTAATAAAAAGGCCCAGAATAATGAATTCTAAAGTCAAATTATAATGAAAAGCCACAGGTGATTGTTTCATTAGGCTGGATGCAGGAGAACTGTGTCTTCTCTTAACTTTGCCTGTTTGCATTGGTTGCCCTGGGGGAAGTAAACAACTTCCAAATGGGTTTGATGTTTCTGAGAAATGTTTTCTTCTGGAAAGACTTCAATAATTAAAAAGATGTGCCTTCTTAAAAGTTCACCCAAGCACAAAAAGTATTGCTTTAGAACATTCTTTGTTCAAAATTGTCGTCTTGACTGATATTCATGGGAGGAAATTGCCTTCAATGAAGTGAACAAAACTCTTCTCTCTTAGCCAGGTTTTACTCCCTGGAAAAACGCTTTGGAGCTGGGGAACTCCAGGGACAAAAAACTTGGGAGTGTGCTGGTGCTGATGGTGTGCACAAAAACCAGATCAGGGCAGGGTGATGGTGTGCACAAAAAACAGATAAAGGCAGGGTGATGGTGTGCACCAAATACAGATCAGGGCAGGGTGATGGTGTGCACAGAGTTCAGGTCAGGACAATGGTGAAGGTGTGCACAGAATTTAGATCAGGGCAATGGTGAAGGTGTGCACAGGGTTCAGGTCAGGGCAGGGTGAAGGTGTGCACAGAGTTCAGGTCAGGGTGAAGGTGTGCACAGGGTTCAGGTCAGGACAGGGTGAAGGTGTGCACAGAGTTCAGGTCAGGGTGAAGGTGTGCACAGGGTTCAGGTCAGGACAATGGTGAAGGTGTGCACAGAGTTCAGGTCAGGACAATGGTGAAGGTGTGCACAGAGTTCAGGTCAGGGCAATGGTGAAGGTGTGCACAGGGTTCAGGTCAGGGCAGGGCAGGGTGAAGGTGTGCACAGGGTTCAGGTCAGGTCAGGACAGGGTGAAGGTGTGCACAGGGTTCAGGTCAGGGTGAAGGTGTGCACAGAGTTCAGGTCAGGTCAGGGTGAAGGTGTGCACAGGGTTCAGGTCAGGGCAATGGTGAAGGTGTGCACAGGGTTCAGGGCAGGTCAGGGTGAAGGTGTGCACAGGGTTCAGGTCAGGGCAATGGTGAAGGTGTGCACAGAGTTCAGGTCAGGGCAGGGCTGGTGCAGCTCCAGCACCGAGCTCTGGCCCAGCCCCACTCCAGGTTAAACTGTGCTGTCTCTTGCATGACTGTTTGCTGTCTCATTCTGTACTTGTCTTCCATGTGTGATTAACTCCCAAATGTTCTCTTTTTTTTTTTTTTTTTCTTTTTTTTTTTTTTTCCCTTTTTGTAGAAATTATTGAGCCTACTACCTCTAGTGGTGTGTCGAGCCCAGGTCAGTATCCCCCGTGGAGGGTCCCATTGCCATCGGTGCCCGGGGCTGACCCTGGCAGCTGTGTCGTGGTAGTGCTGGCCTGTCCCCTTGTCCTTGTGCTCCCATTGTTGTGTCTTCCCTCCAGGCTTTGTGTCTTGTCCTCTTCCTCCCTGTTTTGAGCGGCCTCTCCTGCATCCCTGTCCCTGCCACGGGTGTCTCCAGGGGGGTGTGTGCAGGGCACTGCTCCCTGTGAGCAATTCCCTGCTCTGGAACCACCTCTCCTTTTTGAACCCTCGCTGGTGTTGTTGCAAACGTGGATGTTGGTCTGAGGCTGTGAGGGTTCCTCATGGCTGTGTCATCCCTGGCTGGCTGTGGGATGGAGCCAGGAGCTGTTGTCAGGTGCCAGGAGGTGTTTGTGGGAGCTGGAGGTGTTTGAGCTCCCTGTGCTTGGCAGGTCCTGGTGCATCCTCATTTCCTTGGGGATTTGCTGTTGCTGTCCCCACCCTCAGTGGAGCTGGTCACAGAATCTCAGACTGGTTTGGCTTGAGAGGGACCTCAAATCCCACCCAGTGCCACCCCTGGGACACCTCCCACTGTCCCAGGGTGTCCCAATGTCCAGCCTGGCCTTGGACATTCCAGGGATCCAGGGGCAGCCACAGCTGCTCTGGGCACCCTGTGCCAGCCCTGCCCACCCTGCCAGGGAACAATTCCTGCCCAAAATCCCATCCAGGAGACAAAAACAAGCAGAATTTTCCTCTGGCAAAACCTTCACCAGGTGTGGGCTTTCATTTCCTAACTGAGCTTGGAAGATTGGAAAGATTGGACCAGAAAGCCACAGAAAGGGAGGTGATAAAACCAAGTGAGGTGATTAAACCCAGTGAGGTGATTAAACCCAGTGAGGTGATTAAACCAGGGGCTGCAGAAGGAAAAGCAGGAACGTGTGATTCCAACACCCTCAGACCTACAGGAACAGAGAGACAATTTAAATAGGGATTTAAATCTCCAGCGTTTCATTAAAGAGCTCAGGGAGGGCGAGCTCTGGTGTCCTTTGGGGGGCAGAGGTGCTGCCTTCCCTGCCCCAGGGAGCTTCCCAAAGCTCTCCACGGCCTCTAGGGCAGGGTCTGAGCCCTGTGTGCAGCTCCTGCAGCTCCTGCACCCTGTGTGGTGCCTGCAGGAGGGGGGACAGCACTGCCCAGAGCTGAGTGTGACAAAAGTGCCTGGCCTTGGGTTTTCCACAGCTGCTTTGGACCAGCACAGAGCTGGAAATAAGCTGGGAATGGTTTTGGGAGTGGAGAGGAGAAGGGAAGGAAGGGTGGCTGCTGTGTCGTCTCTGCGTGTGTGGTTCAATGGGGTTTGGGATTCCTGGAAAAGTGCTCTGGTCCTGTCCGAGCTCTGCCAGGGAAGGAGGGATATTTGGAATGGGCTGCAGTCACATTTTGGGTTTCGTTTCTGTGAGTTGAGTGCTCCAGCAGAGTCACTGTCACTCCTCATTCCAAAATCTGCTGATCAACAACAGCCCTGAGCTGTGCCTGAACCCTTGGCTGCAGGAACTTGCCCCGAGGGAGCAAAATGATGGGGATTTCTGGGAGCAGGATGGAGATGGGGGTGGAAAGGAATGGAGTCCTTTCATAATAATCCCTCTCTTAATTCTGAAAGCACTGGAGAGACAGGGCTGGTTCCAAACATGACATTGAAAATATGAAAACCTCTGAACACAGTAGAAGGAAAACTTGGGAATCGTCAAAGTTGCAATAGTTATGAAACTACATGAGCAAATCCAACTTTAAATTACCAAGGAGAGTACTCTGAGCTCAGTTTGCAGCTGAAAACCAACATCTGTTCAGCTGAAAGACAACAGAGAAAGGGAGCAGGGTTTAAAGACTGTCCTCAAAATGGTTGAAAATCTATTATTGAGTCTTTCCCCCTGGAAATGAGCCCTGGTACCAGCGGTGACATCGCACTGAACTGTTCTGTTTGCCTTCCATAATTAAGTAACCCTGTGATGGTCCCTCTACCTGGCTAATTTTAGCTGGGAAATAGCTGGGAAGTGCCAGCTCTGTTGTTACCGAGTTACTCAGCTGCAGAGGCAATGAAAAACTCCCCGGAGTGCCGGGAGCTGAGTCCCTCGTGTGCTGGAGCATCAGAGGGAGATGGTGGCAGAACACCTGGGTTACCTGTCCCCAGCTGCTTATGAGGGTAAAACGATATTTATCATCAATCACAGAATGCTTTGGGCTGGGAGGGACCTTAAAATCAAATTCCAGCATTTCTGGGTTTGTTTAAAATCCTGCAGGGAGGTTTTGGCCAGGAGTCCTTGGCTCTGTCCCTGCCCCTCTCCCCTCGAGCAGGAGCACAAACCCTGGATAATGTGCAGAACTCATTTCAGCCTCGTGTCACATCAGCCAGCAGAGAGCATCAGCCTCCTTCCTGCTCAATCAAGGCTTAATTAGCTAATTACCACCATCCTTTAGCACTTGAGTGCAGCCTCAGGGCGCTGTGTGTGTTCCCTGGGGAAGGTTTTGCTGCTGGGGGGGGACTCAGGTGCTCTGTGGGGTTCCAAGGCTTTTGTAGGGTAGTGAGGGCACCCCAAAGCGAGCCCGGCTCTGGTGCGGGTGGCTGGGGGAGAGCCGGGGGCCGAGGCTGCCCCAAAAACGAGGATGGGGTGTCCCACGTTCCATCCCCACCTCTGGAGCTCCCCAGCATCCTCCTTCAAGACCCAGCTTGGAAGTTTCTCTTGAGGGATCTGTGGCAATTCCCCCCTCCCATCCCCAGTTCCCAACAGGGGCCAAAGCATTGAAGACATTTTTCATTTTTAATTTTATTTCTGTTTAATTCATGCCAAGCCACGCCGTGTTTGAGAGCCCTGGTGACACGTTGGTGCCCTTCTCTGCTGGAGCCTCCTCCGTGCATTTGGGGATTTATTCTCCTAATTTGAAGCCACGGTGCTTCAAGCATTGTAGAATTAGCTGCAAAAAGTTGCAGGATTGGGGCCAGGGGTGTATCTGTGCTGTCAGGCAGCGCCAGGAGCTGCAGCTCCTTACAAATCTTCCCTCCTTCAGCCTAATTAGTTCACAGGTGGTGTCTTGGAAAGCCTTTGAAGATGTTGCTGAATTCTTAACGCTGACTAAACAAGTAACTGTGACAGGTCAGAGAGAATAATTGAGGAATCTTCTTTAATTAATGATTTCACATCCTACGAGGCACTTTTATAAAAATTGGAGCCCGAGAGAGAAGGACCTTAAGTTATTTAATTTTCTCAGGAACAAAAGCCTGCGTTTAAATGAGCACTTGGGCAGGTTGGACAACTCCTTGAACTGCAGTGGCTTCTCCCTGCTCTGCCTTTCTGCACATCTCACACGTTTAATGTGCCAGAGCACCCAAAAATCCTCATTTCAGGCAGGCTCTGCTCGTTCCACGGGAAACACGCCAACCCCTCCAGCGCCCCTCTTCTTACTGCAGCTGCAAATGCCATTTAAACCGATCGGTGATTGGTGTCAGGGGGACCTGCAGGGCTGGACTGGGAGTTTGGGGATTTGCAGCGCTCTTGCTGTTGGCTCTGTCTGTGGCTGAGGGGAGCAGCGTGTCCCTGCAGCTGCAGGGAAGGGCCCTGGGGCAAGAGCCAGAGCCAGCTGTGCTTCCTCAGCCGTGCCCTCCTCCTCCTCCTCCCTGTCTGTGGGATTCCTTCCAAAGCACTCAAGGGGTCCAAGAAGGTGATCCAGATTTCGGATCATTGCAAATTTCACTCCTAAACCCTGCTGGGAGCAGGTGTGTGCTTGTTCTGAGAGCTTCTGATGCTTGGTGGCCACTCGGTGCCTGGGAGGGCAGGCAGTGTCCTGTGGGGGTGTGCTGGGCTTTGCACCATTAATTTGGGGTTTGTTATTAGTTTTGATTGGGTTTTTTTAGCGTTAGGATTAATAGAAACACGATTGAGACGATTTTTGTGTTTGGGCTTGGATGTTTATTGTATTTTATCAGAAATTACAGAAAGTGTGACAGCACCTCCAGCTCCTGGCTAGAAGTGGGAGAAATGGAACAGCTGAGGCTGCTTCAAGCCAAACAAACCAATAAAAGTTTAACACCTCCATTATTGATCCTTTTGACCCTATAATAGATTTTTGTGACCTTTAGAGTGACATTGACCAACCCAAGGTCACTGCCTGAGTTCTGTGAGGAAGAAGAAGATGAACAAAGAAAAAGACACCACCCCAAATTCTCCATCTTGTCCCATAGCTACCACTATACATAAAACCCTCAAATTTAAACCCCATCACCCAGTGAAAACACACACACCTGACCCACTGCACATTGGGGATTTCTCACTCATTATTCACATTTCCAAGCCTTCTCCAAGGTTCCAGCTCCAGAGCAGTGTTTTCCAGGGGCTCTGTGCCTGGGAGCACAAGAATCTCCAAAACTCCACATTCCTGGGATCCAACACTGTCCCACCTCCATCAGATGATGGGGAATCACCTCCAGGACCCAGCCCCAGAGCACCTGAGGTTCTTCTGCCCCAGGGAACAGAACAGAAAACAGATACAGGGCTGGCAATTCTTGCTGTGAGTAGTTTGGCATCAAACAGGCGAATATCTGGAAAATATCCGTTTATGAGAGCTCCCTGCTCATCAGCTGCAAGCTTTGTGCTCAGAGCTCCTGGTGGGCGTTCAGAGCTCAGGTGTGCTTCAGGCAGGTGTGAATTGCTGTTCTTGCTGTGCCAGGCAGAGCTGCTTTGTGCAGCCAGGCCTCTCCCTGCACCTGCACCGTTAATTCCGGGTTTCTGTGGGAATTGCATCCCGTGGGAAAGAGCTGCTGCCAACAGGTGAGCTCGGTGTGTGTGTGAACCGTGCAGTGAAGGCTCCTCCTCCTCCTCCTCCTCCTCCTCCTCCTCCTCCTCTGAGGGGAGGGTGGAATCAGGTAAACACTCGTGTCTGAGCTGAAGCAGCGTGTGCTCAGTGACATTCAGCGTGCTCAGAGCCTGCAGGATGTTTGAACACACTAAACCATATTATTCACTGCTTGCTGAAGAGATGCATTATTTAATATCAACAGAGCTGCTTTCTATCAGCTGAAAAATAGGAGCAGAACTAGGTCGTTTTTAGTCCATTGATTCCCACTCTCTAAGCCGGCATGTAAAATACAAGGATGTTTTTTCCCTGATACTCCATTGCCTACGAGCCTTCTGTCAGCGGGGATTTCAATATTAATGAGTTTCCCCACGAATATGAGAAGCCCACTGAGGAGGAGAAGCCGCTCTGAGAATCCTGAATATTTCACGGGATCACACATGGATCAGTTGGCTGGAATTTCACATTTCAGCACAGCAGAGCAGGGCCAGGTGTGAGCTGGCTGCTGGGGGCTGTGAGCAGCGTGGAGGATGTGGAAGGTGCAGAGATGCTCCCTCCCCATCCCTGAGGGATGCTCAGCCTCGGGGGATCCGTGTCCTTGGTGCTGGGGCTCATCAGGATCCAGGTTTTGGGGATGGGATCAGCATTTTTGGGGTGTTTGGGAGCACGGGAGCCGTGCTGGAGGCTCTTCCCATCCCCCGTGTGATCCCCTCCTGACACCTTCCCAGCTTTCTGATGATCTGGTCGGGCCCCACTGTGGATTTTGGAGTGGGAAATTATCTCTCACATCCAATTGTTGGATTTTATCCCCTGGGAGCACGGGCAGGGCTCTTCCCTGACTTCCCACAGTTAATGGGGTTTAAAACACAGGTGTTCATGGAATTGTGGAATATCCTGAGCTGGAAGGGACCCAAGGATCATCAGTCCTGCACAGACACCCCAAAATCCCACCCTGGCCATCCCTGGAGTGTTGTCCAAACCCTCCTGGAGCTCTTGGGGCTGGGACCATTCCCTGGGGGAAGAACCTTCCCCAAAATCCATCCCAAACCTCCCCTGGCACAGCTCCAGCTGTTCCCTTGTTCTTTATAGAAGATACAGATTTCTTTACACAGGAAATATGTTTATAAACCCCATTTATTTCTTTACACAACCTGTTTCCTTACACCACCTATTTCTTCACACAACCTATTCACACCTTCCCCAAGACTGAGACAAATCCCAGCTCTGAGTGAGGGAAGACAAGCAGGAGATTCCAGAATGTGATTCACCAGCAGGAAGAGAGCAGTCCGTGTTTTTATTTATCACAGAAGGATATGTTTTAAGTGAAGGTTTGATCAGCCAGAACTGGCTGACTACAGGAATTGTACAGGAATAAATATGCATATTTCCATCTCGATGAGATGGGTGGCCATGTGCAGAGATTTCAAATGTATGTGGGGCTGTGCATCCATAACTTCAGGCAGGGCCCAGCTCTGTGGGATATGGAGGAGCCTCCAGCTACAGCTGGCAGGGAAGGATCTGACAAACTGGAAGGCTTGGGGGATTAGGGGACTTGTCAGAAAAAGCCTGTTTGAAAACTCCATGAATATGTCAGTTTTAAAGAAATTCAAATAAAGGCCTGTTGAGTTTTGAGTGGGGGAAAAAAAAAAAAAAAAAAAACACGTTGGCTTCCTTCCAGGCTCCCCATCTCATTCCAGGCAACACTTCTTCTTTTTTTGTCTTTTCCCTCTCTGACTTTCGCACCAAATGGAAATTTCAGTTCCATGCCAGCTGCATTTAGAGTATCTGTGCAACATGGACATTTTGATGGAGTTGCCAACAATATTTCCAGCCAGGATAGAAAACAACATCCCAGGATGACACAGGATCAGCCATTTCCTTCCTCTGAGCTGATGTTTAAAAGCTGCATGGCTGCATCTTTTCCTTTCCCTCACCACAAAAAGGCCCAGTCTACTGAGGTGCGTTTTAAGCTGGGCTTTGTCCTTCTTTAAACTTCCCAGATGAGCTCTCATCGTGTCACCAGGCAATCCACAAAAAGCTGAGTGTGGGTTTTTCCAAGAGGCTCTCTGGGTTAAAGAAATCAGCACCCAAATTTGTAGGCAGGAACACGATGGCTGAGCCAGGCCTGCACTGGGCTGTAAGAGATTCAAGCAGCAGCTCTGAACAATCAAATAAATATTCCTTTATCACTGGCACCTGCTCCTGCTCATGGTTTGCAGGAAGCCCAGATTTTAACAGAGCCTCTGAATCCACAGAACAGCGTGGAGCCATCTGATTGAAATTTTAAAGATGCTTTTCATTAGGATGGGAAGTTGTGCGAAATATTTTCCCCGTTTCCAGCTGCTGAGTCAGATATTTCCATAAGAAAAAGGAAGATGGACTCGGTGGATGAGTGGCAGCTGCTCCCTGCTCCCCTCTCCACACTGAGCCAGGTCCTGGGGTGTCCTTGGGTGGCTCTGGGACATCCAGCAGCTCCAAACATTGGGCTGCAATGATTGACCTTGGCTCCTTTTGTCCTCCCGGATTTCGGACTCAGCTTCGTGTTTGTCTCTCCATCACCTCCCAGAAGGGCAGAGCTGCATTTCTGTGGGACTCAGCCCTTCCCTCCTCTGGCCCCCGTTGCTCTGCAGTGATTGTCTCCCTTTGAGCCTCCAAAAAACCCACCCAGAACGAGCTCCCTGCCACAGCCAGGCACTGCAGGGAACGAGGGGTCTGGAAATGTGCAGAGGGTGCTCGCTGGGACCAACAGGGCGTGGATTTTCGGGGGGGAAAACAGGGAAAACATTTGAATAATGCACAGGGAAGTGTGAGAGCAAAGAGGTCCGGGCAGGGAGAGCCTGCAGGGCTGAGCAGAGCCTGAGCTGTGTGTGCACAGATCCCAAACCCGGGGCTGTGCCCTCCCACTCTGCACAGCCCCGTGCAGGGCTCAGCCCTCCCAGGATCCCAGAACATCCCGACCCACAAAGACCCCGAACAGAAGGAGCAGGGTTTGATTTTACACGGAGGTGGAAATCCTGTTCAGTGCAGAGTGTCCAATCCCCAGTCAGGTGAAGGATTTTAATACAAATTAGGAAAGAAAGCTTGGTTTGGAGGCAGAATGTGCCTTCCTGCACGTGTCTCCAAGGCTATCAGTCAGTTTTAAGGCATTCATCTCTCTCCTCAAAATACTGTACTAATTGATAGAGATTTTCAAAGGCATGACTCTTAACAGAACCTGCATGTATAAAACTCCCAGTCAGCTTTGAAAAATCTCAGCTATTGGGGTTTTTTTTTCCTCCCTTCTGTGTAATAACATATGCAAAGCTGAGCCATAATGTCTCCAAAATCCTCAGGATTAAGCTGAAAAGCGAGTGGGGAAGGCTGGGGCATGAAAAGCTTCCTGATGCAAAATCCTCCAGCAGCGGGGAAAGCTGCAGAGCAGCAGCAGGCAGGAGGGGTGAGGGGCTCTGCAAAGGGACCCCCAGCAGAAATCCAACCCCAAAGGGCTCTTTGGGGGGGGATCATTCCCTGTCAGCCACAGGAAAGAGCTCAGAGTCCTCCTGATGGCAAAGGAGCTCCTGCTGCAATCCCAAATAATTCATCCTAGGGAACAGTGATGGAAGGGAAATGGAATCACAAAATCACAGAATCACAGAATGACAGAATGACAGGATCACAGGATCACAAAATCACAGAATCACAGAATCACAGAGATACAGGATCAATCACAGAATCACAAAATCACAGAATCAATCACAGAATCACTGAATCACAGGATCAAACACAGAATCACAGGATCACAGAGTCATGGAATCACAGAATCAGTCACAGAATCAATCACAGAATCACTGAATCACAAAATCCAGAATTACAGAATGACAGAAGGGCCTGGGTTGAGAGGGACCTTCAATAAATCCCCCCCCAGTGCCACCCCAGCCATGGCAGGGATACTTCCACTGTCCCAGGGTGTCCCAGCCTGGCCCTGGGCACTGCCAGGTGCTCTCCTGCCCATCCTAAAGCAGGATCCCTCAGCAGCTCAGGGATGGCAGATGGATCCCTTCCCTGCAGCCACCCCAGGGAGCCCCAGCTGCAGGTGACAAACGTGTTCAGGGTGACAAATCACCAAAATGTCCCGGGATTGAATCCCCACAGCCCTCGGGGTAGCCCAGGGCTGCCCTGGCCACTCCTGCAGCCCTGAGTGTGCAGAGCTGGCTGCAGCACAGCCCGGCTCGGGGGAAGATCTCAATCAAGTTGAAAAGTAGCAACAATTTTACTGGGGCAGTGTTTGAACAGTCCCGAGTTCCATGAATAGTTAATGTCACGTCAGGGGCTGCAGACAAACGCTCCTGGATGTGAAGAGCAAATAGCTCAGGCTGTGATGAGTGATGTTTGTTCCTGGCACACACAGCCCCGTGGAAATTGCAATCATCCCTCATGAGCTGGCTCGGATTTTACTGCAGGGAGGAAGGAAAGGAAGGAAAGGAAGGAAAGGAAGGAAAGGAAGGAAAGGAAGGAAGGAAGGAAGGAAGGAAGGAAGGAAGGAAGGAAGGAAGGAAGGAAGGAAGGAAGGAAGGAAGGAAGGAAGGAAGGAAGGAAGGAAGGAAGGAAGGAAGGAAGGAAGGAAGGAAGGAAGGAAGGAAGGAAGGAAGGAAGGAAGGAAGGAAGGAAGGAAGGAAGGAAGGAAGGAAGGAAGGAAGGAAGGAAGGAAGGAAGGAAGGAATTGGAATTTGGTTCTGTTAGGATGGGGATGCACAGGGCAGGGCACAGGAGCTCAATCCCAAAATCTCTGAGGCTGGAAAAGCCCCCCCAGACCACTGGGTCCAGTCCCTGGTGGGTCCAGTCCCCAGTGCCCAGAGCACCCAGTGCCACCCCCAGGAATTCCTGGAACACTCCAGGGATGGGGATCCAACCCTCCCTGGGCACTTCCAATCCCTGACCCCCCTTTCCATGGGGAAATTCCATGCTGGAAATTCCTGGGAATTCCTGGGAATTCCTGAGCCTGCCCTGGCCCAGCCCGAAGCTGTCACAATTCAGGGGGCCACTGTAACTTCTGGAATTAGCAAACATTTGCACTTGGTTGTTTCTTTAATCCACCACCTTCTTCTAATCACTATTGATGGTTAATTCCTTGGCTATTGGCACAGTTGGGAATAAATTTCTGTGGATTATGGGGTTTTTTAATATTCCTGTAAAAAGAGAGGGATACATGCACTGGGCAGAAATGTGGCCAAGAGGAACCCACCAGGAATGCTTAAGGAAAATCATCAGGAATCTGAATAAACCTCACATCTTAGAAATCATCTGCCAGTCCCCTCAGTGGAAGATTTGCTGAAAGGCTACCAGCACCTCCAGCCAAAATCTTCCTTCCTTGTACACCAAAAAAAAAAAAAAAAAAAAAAAAAAAGAGAAATCATGTTCCAACCTGCTTCACTCCACATCCTTTGTCACGAGCACAAGAATGATGTGGAAACCGTGCAGAAACTGGAAAGTTCAGTGTAAAAAAATTATCATTCACGCTGCTGTATGACATTGCCTCAACACAGCAGAACCAACAAAGTCTCCCTGATATATGAGAACTATCAAAGGTTGCCACTGAACACGGAGATTTAATGTGCTGCTTAATTCAAGAGCTTATTTACAATGTCACACGTCACTTGGAGAAAAATGGCTCTGACAACCAATCATTTAAAATCTAGGAAGAATGTTTAACAAAAGGTCAGAAGTACAAATATTTTACATATTAACTACTAATAAATTCATTTCCTCTCAAAGTTAGGAGGATCAGCAAATGTCTCCAAAGCCATTTGCAATATTTCAGCACAAGACCCAACCTCTAATTACCAATGTAAGCTGTAAATAATTGTCAAGTATGCAGATGAGCCAAAAATTCTCTCAAATGAAAGTAATTAGCTCCCAAGTCAAATTTTTCTGTCACATTAAATTGCTTTGCCTTGTCTCCAACGTGACACTTACAAATGAGAGCCACATTGTCAGGGAAGCAGTTATTATGGGCTGGCAGAAGGATCTGCACAGGAGCTCAGGCAGGATCCTGAGTCCCCGGGTTCCCTCTCCATGGCTGTGCTGCCCATCCCGTGTGGGAATGGGGAATTGATCCAGCTGGAACCCTGGTGCGTGGGAATAATGGGAATAATGGGAATAATGGGAATGATGGGAATAATGGGAATGGGAATAATGAATGGGAATGGGAATAGGAAAAATGGCAATAATGGCAATAATGCAATAATGCAATAATGGCAATAATAGGAATGGGAATTATGGGGATAATGGGAAAAATGAGAATAATGGGAATAATGGGAATGGGAATGGGAATGGGAATAATGGGAATGGGAATAATGGGAATGGGAATGGGAATGGGAATGGGAATTATGGGGATAATGGGAAAAATGGGAATAATGGGAAAATGGGAATGGGAAGAATGGGAAGAATGGGAAGAATGGGAATAATGGGGATAATGGGAATAATGAGAATAATGGGAATGGAACCAACAACGGGAATGGCAATAATGGCAATAATGGCAATAATGGCAATAATAGGAATGGGAATGGGAATGGGAATAATGGGAATAATGGGGATAATGGGAATAATGAGAATAATGGGAGTAGGAATGGGAATGGGAATGAGCAGCTTGCTTCTCCCATTGCCTTCTCTGGAACTTCCAGGTTTATTCTCGATGTGCTCTTGACCAAAGCTGTGTTGGCCATGGCCAGTGGAAGATCCTGAGCCATTCTCCTGTTTGATTTGGGATTCCCAGGCAGGATTCCCAGTGTCAGGCTTGGTTTCTGTTGAAC
Organism: Sturnus vulgaris; assembly: GCF_052056855.1. Lineage (NCBI taxonomy): Eukaryota > Metazoa > Chordata > Aves > Passeriformes > Sturnidae > Sturnus > Sturnus vulgaris. The sequence goes on from NC_142251.1 coordinate 650,451, forward strand.
TTCAGGCTGAACAAGGCTGGGTTTGCTGGGTGCTGCAGATGAACCCAAAATCGGGGCAATGTGGGACGGGACAGTCCCAGCCCAGCCGTGTGACCAGAGCCCAGGAACACATTTATCCAGCAGGATTGACCTGCTCTTCCCAGTGACCCCTCCAGGGCTGCTCCCCTCTGTCCAGCAGCTGCTGCTGCTCCACTTCATCCAGACAGGGAAAACAGGATTTAGACTCAGGAATCCCAGCTGGGTCTGTGCTTTGCTTTGCCCTGACTGTGCCAAGAGCAGGAAATCTGCAGAGTTCTCACAGGGGGAGGCACAGGCTGAGCCCCTCTCAGGCTCATCCATCCAGCCTGGACATCAGGAAAGGTTCTTTCCCCAGAGGGGCTGGGCACTGCCCAGATCCCCAGGAATGAGCCCCGAGCAGCCAGAGCAGCTCCAGGAGGGTCTGGACGGTGCTAGGAGGACCCAGAAGGTGCGAGAAGTGACCATGGGTGATGGGGTCAGCTCCTGCTGCCCAGAGCCGCCCTCCCTGCTCCCTTGGCTGATTCCTGCCCTCCCCTTGGCTGGGGTGAGGTGGTGACCCCGTTAAGCCCAGGTTCACCCCAGGATGGGGCTCACAGCTCCTCTGTCTGTCCCAGGTCAGCTCATTCCCCAAGGCTGCTCCCACCATGGCTCCAGAGCTCCTCAGAGATGTTTCATTTTTCCAACACCCCTGCACTCCTCAGCCACACAAAGAAATGGGACACGGCTCGAGTATAAAGGATGAGCTATAAAGCCGAATTTCATTCTGTTCCCTCACAGTAATTTTGCTCATAAATAGTTGTCGGGATTGTGAAATATTCCTTGCAGCAGGATCCGAGTCCATCAGGGCTGTGCTGTTTCATCCTGTTACACTCTGAGCTCTCCGTGCTCGGCTCCCACTTCATTCATCCCATCAAGGCATTCCAGGGATTCTTCTCCCGTGCAGTATTTCAGGGAAGCTCTTTCTGTTTGATACCATCGGGTTCATCTCTGTCTAAATGAAATTCCACTGGAGACACACCCGAGCAGTGTGGGAAGGTTGAAAATGGCGGGGGTGGTCCTGGAGCTGTCACTGTCACTAAAGCTTGTCCTGCTCCGATTCTGGGATAGCCAGGAGGGATTCCTGGGATTGCAGGATCCTGGAATGGTTTGGGTTGGGAGGGACTGCAGAGATCACCCAGTGCCACCCCTGCCATGGCAGGGACAATTTCCACTGTCCCAGATTGTCCCCAGCCCTGTCCAGCCTGGCCTTGGGCACTGCCAGGGATCCAGGGGCAGCCACAGCTGCTCTGGGCACCCTGTGCCAGGAATTCCATCCCAAAATCCCACCCAGCCCTGCCCATTCCCTGTGTGCTGTCCCTCCCTGCCTTGTCCCCAGTCCCTCCCCAGCTCTCCTGGAGCCCCTTCAGGCCCTGCCAGGGGCTCTGAGCTCTCCCTGGATCCTTCTCCTCTCCAGGTGAGCACCCCCAGCTCTCCCTGGATCCTTCTCCCGTCCAGGTGAGCAGGAACCAGAGCGAAATCCCAGAGCAGGACCAGGAGGGATTTTCAGGAAGTTCTGAGTGAGGAACAGGGCAGGGCTCTTGGTCTTGGCAGATGCTTTGTTCCAGGGGGTTCTTTGAGACCCTGAACCCCCCCCGAGCCTCTCCCCGCTGGGCTGGGGCTGTGCAGCCCCCCCTGAGCAGCTCTGGGCACAGCAGGGCTGGCAGCCCCACCACCCTCACCAGCACAAACCCATCTGACTGCAAACCTCCAGCGCTGGGGGTATTTTTAGCAGCCTGAGACGAGCGTGGGGCTGTTTACAGAATTTTCTGTCAGGGAATGGGAAAGGTGACTCTGGCTGCTCCGGAGGGCAGGGAGGGAGCCTGTGCCTCCTTCTGCCTCCTTGGGCCAGGGTTCCACAGCCAGGGAGCCCCAAATCCCAGGAAAACATCGCCACAGTTCAGAATGACACCGCTGGTGGCCATGGTTACCGTGTGCTCATCGCTTGGCTCTTTTCTTTTCAACCTGTAAATATCATATTCTGTATTTTAGCTCGCTCAAAATCAGCTTCAGGATCAGTTTTGAATTAGACACAGGGCACATCCCAACCGGGGTCTTCATGACTGAAACAAGAAATGCTTCTGTCTCATTTTCTGTGAGTGCACAAACACAGCCTGGGATAATATTTCACTTTAAGACATTGCTGGTGGCACGTCTCAAGTGTTTAAAATACTAAGCTTTCAGATTTTTAGCACAACAAACAGCTGATTTTTGCTTCTGCACTTCTAGCAATCATATTTTAGTCCCTGTTTTCCCATTTTGAGACTCATAAAATGCTTTTTTTTGTTCATTTAAATTTGAAATAAGGGCCATATCAGCATTTCATTTCCTAGCTGTGTGAATGCTGATGGACAGGGCCTGAAAACTCTCCCCTCTTATCAAGCCCATCACTCTGCTGGGGCTCATCTCCTGAATCTTTCTGCCAGCACTCCCATCCCAGAGGATGATAAAGCCTCTCTGTAAAGCACCTGGCACTTCCCAGCTTTATCCTGCCCAGCTCTGCTTTATCCAGCTCCTGGACAGCTCCTGCAATTTTCCGTGTCCTTCTCAAGGATTTCCAGAGATTTGTCTTTGCAGAGCTGAGCTCTTCTCGACAGATAACACGAGACAGCGACATCGTGCCCCAAATTTCATCCCCGTGAGCCGGGAGTGGCTGCAGGGCAGGGACTGAGCCCTGGGCTGGAGCAGGATGGGGATGATGTGGGAGGAGGCAGCCCCACAGGATATTCCTGTCCTGGGCAGCCCTTTCCAGGAGGGAATTTTCCCTAAAATCCAACCTGAACCTCCCCTGCCCACCTTGAGGCCATTCCCTCTCCTCCTGTCCCTGTTCCCAGATCCCAAATCCCCCCGGCTGTCCCCTCCTGTCAGGGAGTTGTGCAGAGCCAGAAATTCCCCCTGAGCCTCCTTTTCCCCAGGCTGAGCCCCCCCAGATCCCTCAGGGATTCTCCAGCCCCTTCCCATTTCCCTCAGGGATTCTCCAGCCCCTTCCCATTTCCCTCAGGGATTCTCCAGTCCTTTCCCAGCTCCATTCCCTGCCCTGGCCACGCTCCAGCCCCTCCATGTCCTTCTTGTTCTGTCGGCGCCAGAACTGATCCCAGCACAGGAGGGATTTTTAAAACCATGCCAGGGACAGAAGAACTCCAGGCTGGAGAGAACCTTTGAATTCCCACATGCAGAGGCATTTCCCCATCCCCGAAATTCCCAGTTCTCACATCCAGAGGCATTTCCCCCTCCCTGAGTCTCCCAGCATTTTCCAGGCGTTTCCATCGTGGCCAGAGCTGAGTTTTATCCCAGTTTCCATGGGGCACACACTCCAGCAGGGTCTCCTCACTTTCACTTCCCTCCTGAATTTCCCACCCCGCTGCATCCCAGCCTCGAGGAGGATTTTGTGCATTTGCACAAGACCAAACCATTCCCCTCCTCCCTGCTTCCTTCTCAGCCCGGGTTTTGAAGGTTTTGCCCTGCCCAGGTCGAGCTTTGCCCAGCCCCTGCTGACCCCCCGGAGCCCCGGCTGCTTCCAGGGCTCTGCAGGAATTCTGTGCCCATGGCTCTGCAGGAATTCTGTGCCCAGTGCTCTGCAGGGAATTCTGTGCCCAGGGCTCTGCAGGAATTCTGTGCCCAGGGCTCTGCATGAATTCTGTGCCCATGGCTCTGCAGGAATTCTGTGCCCAGGGCTCTGCAGGGAATTCTGTGCCCATGGCTCTGCAGGAATTCTGTGCCCATGGCTCTGCAGGAATTCTGTGCCCAGGGCTCTGCAGGGAATTCTGTGCCCAGGGCTCTGCAGGAATTCTGTGCCCAGGGCTCTGCAGGGAATTCTGTGCCCATGGCTCTGCAGGAATTCTGTGCCCATGGCTTTGCAGGAATTCTGTGCCCATGGCTCTGCAGGAATTCTGTGCCCAGGGCTCTGCAGGGAATTCTGTGCCCATGGCTCTGCAGGAATTCTGTGCCCAGGGCTCTGCAGGAATTCCGTGCCCAGGGCTCTGCAGGGAATTCTGTGCCCATGGCTCTGCAGGAATTCCGTGCCCAGGGCTCTGCAGGGAATTCTGTGCCCATGGCTCTGCAGGAATTCCGTGCCCAGGGCTCTGCAGGAATTCTGTGCCCATGGCTCTGCAGGGAATTCTGTGCCCAGGGCTCTGCAGGAATTCTGTGCCCAGGGCTCTGCAGGAATTCTGTGCCCAGGGCTCTGCAGGGAATTCTGTGCCCATGGCCAGTGCTCTGCAGGAATTCTGTGCCCATGGCTTTGCAGGAATTCTGTGCCCATGGCCAGTGCCTGGCAGAGTCCTTTATGGACTGTCAGTGCTCTCCTCCACAGCCATAAATCCTCCACCAGCTTCAAGTGGAACAAATCAGAGAGATGTTATCCCCGGGCCTGGCCCCAGCCTTCTGAGGCCCATTATCTCCCCATCTTTTCTTTTAAAAGAACGTTATTTGACAGCCCAGCCTTTTTCATCTTTTTTTTTTTTTTTTTTTTTTTTTTTTTGCCTTACTGCTTTGACCTTGAGGTAGTTTATTCCTTCCTTCTCTGTATATTTTAAGTGTTGCACCAAAAAATCCGATTTATTAAGGCTTCCCTTTAGTAAACGATTAACCTGAATGTAGTTAAATGAAATGTTTATTAACATCTCCCTGCATAATCCATTTAACAGAATTAGTCTTGCTTATTCAGACAACCTAAAGGGGTCTGTGCTTTTGTCTACACAGCATCAGCATTAAAGCTTATAATTATTTCTGGTTAATGCAGCCCTTGGTGCTAGGAAATGCTGGTTTATGTGTTCCAGCATAGCACTTCTCCTAATCTCTTGTATTAATTAGAGATACTGATATAATATTACTTTGTTCCTTTCTATTCAGCACCAGGAGAGATGTCTGAATATAATCCTATCTGTGCTGAGGGTGTCTTAAATATTTCCACGGGTGCTGGCTGGTGTAAAACATTAGGATTAGGTACAATAATCCCTGAATGGGAAGAAAGGAGCTTGCAGAGGCACCCGAGGTGTGCTGGCACTGGGGTGGTGCCGTGGCAGGGATTTCTCCTTCCCCTCTGAGGATTTTTAGGGTCCCCTCCAGGCTCAGTTTCCAGCCCCAGTCACGCTGGGAGTCCCAGTGGGTCCCGTCCCAGCCCCTGGAGATGCTCTGGGTGTGTCCCTCCCTCACCCTGAGGGATGCAGCCCCTCTGCCTCCAAGGAAAATCCGACTTAGAACTAAATTATTACCCCTCAGCGGCTGCAGCTGGCATTTTCAACTCTTTGTGTCTTCTAAATCCTGGGTCAGTTGATTTTTCAGACATCAGGCTGCTCGTGGAGCTCCTTTTAATCTTTTCCTAGATGGAAATTCACTTTCTTTCCAGGCATGCCAAGGTATCGTTCCCAGGGCTCTGAAGTGAATTTGCAGATGATAAAATCATGGAATCATTTAGGTTGGAAAAGCCCTCCCAGACCGTGGAGTCCAACCATCCCCTGACCCCTGTCCCCACATCCACAGGGCCTGGAAAACTCCCCCAGGGATGGGGAATCCAAACCTGCCCTTCCCATGGAGAAATTCCTGGTGCCCAGCCCCAGCCTCCCCTGGCACAGCTCTCTTTGCCCTCTGGAAAAGCAGCTCAGGGTAATGGAAATGCCCAGGATGGCTGCAGGTGTAATCACAGACTCGAATAATTGCAGTTTTTATTTGAAGCCTAATCACACATTGCTCCACGCTGCAGAAATATTAAAGCTGGGAGCTCGTGTGTGTGTGTGAGAGAAACAATGACAGGGAAATATTTCAGTGGGGGGGGAAAAAGAGGCAGCTGGTTTACCCTGCTCTCAAACATCCAAACCTTTCCATTTTTCCCTGGTGTGACACAGAGAACCACCCAAAAGTGCTTTGGAAATTGCCAAGTCCAAGAACAAAGTGACCTTGCATGTCCTGGCACAGCAAACGCTCAGCAAATCAAGGGCTGCTCAGTCCTTACCTAAATAATTACTCGGGGTAGATCAAGGACTGAGCAGACCATGCCAAGAGTCTTTAAATTTTAAATGTGTGTTTATTTTTAAAGCTCATATATCAGCACAAATCTACGGGATTTTATTAATATCCTGCAGCAGCGTTTTGCTTGGCCAGCAAAGAATCCGGGGAGCCACAGGAAAAGTGAATCAGAATTCTGAGGGGGGAACAGGAAAAGTCTGCAGGAGATTATTAATTTTTAAGATTATTAATTTGTAAGGATTTTTAAGAGTCTAACCCAATATTTTAAGCCGTGTGTCATCCAGCAGGCCTCGTGTGACACCAAAATTGAGAATTAAGCTTCTCCAGCTTTGCTCCTCCTTCAGGTTCCTTTCCCATCCCATTCTCCTGCTTTAGGCAGCTCTGGGAGCTGTAACTCTTCTCTATTATCTCCTCAAGTCAGAGCGTTTTCCCCCCATTAACTCCCCCCCTGCCTTTGTGCAGAAACAATCCAGGTATGATTTAATAAGCCTTGGGAAGACAGAGCTGGTTCATATGCAGGAAATCAGATTTACATAATTTTCTGCTCGCTTTTATAGCCACCTTAGTTCAAATTATCTTTAAGTTGAGGAAACTCTTTTCATACCATAAAATGAAATAGCACCTGTGTTATGCTTCAGCTTCCTCACCCAGCCCTTGTAATAAATTAAAGGTTGATTTGTCATCCTGACTTAGCACAGAAAGTCTCTTTTTAATGAGAGGAGAGGAAGTGCCCTGGCCTGCAGTTAGTCACAGCCATCAGTCACTAAACTAAGCTTCAAAACCCAGTTTAATCTTGTTTTGTTTTGGGTTTATTACCTGAACCTTTCTGCACGAGGGGTGGGGACAGAGGATTTGGGGCTGTGCCACGTCAAATAAAATTGTCACCCAGTAAAAATGGAGCTGCAGGGCCAGGCACAGAGAGCAGAGGGAGCTTCGTGCTCCCGAATTTTGGGGCTGGACACGACTGGGGAGAGGCTGTGACAGCAAACAGGAATTGGGGCAGGATGTGACAGCACAGGGGGAAAACGTCCCTAAAAATTATGGGAACTGCAAAGAACAGTCAGGGCTGGGAAAGGGAACTGGGCCCTGGGAAGGAATATGGAGCTTTGGGGTTTCTACATCATGTGAAGCTACACCTGTGCAATCGTCATGGGATAAATGATGTGATTGATAAATGTAACCATTGCTGGCTAATTGAATTTGATTATTGGTTAATTGTAACAAGAATCATGAGAAAGGATATTTGGGGGGGCCTATATATTATATATTATATAATGAAAAGGGTATAAAAACGTGTCCATCTGGGATCCATGTGGGAGTCAGATTTGGGTCTGCACCCCTGATTCCCAGAGCTCTTCAATAAAGCACCAGCCTGTAATCATTCTGGGATTCTGAGTTTTCAGCACTAACAGATGGAGGAGCAGCTCCTCGTGCTCTCCAAGAGCAAACCCAAGGGTTCCACAGAATCCTGGGGTGGTTTGGGTTGGGAGGGACCCCAAATCCCTCCCTGTCCCATCCCTGCCCCAGCCCAGCCCCAGGGACCAGCCCCTCCCTTGCTCCTCAACGCTGATTTTTCTATTTCCCCTCTTTGCACCCGGCGTGGTAAAAGCCCAGGAACTGGAGAAAGGCTTGGTGGTAAACAAATAAATACAATTTCTTCAAAATAAGTATTAATGTCTTTGGCTGAGCACAGTTGTCAGACCGTGGCTTCTGGAAGGGAAATGAGCTGTTCTCCACGAGAGCTTAATCCAGTCCCCTCTCATTGATTGCACTGCAGATCTTAATGCTCAGCGCCTTAAAAATGGATCAATTATTCAGCTGGTAAAAAATGAAGCACTCCCAATTCTCAAGTGCTTGCCCTAAGAGCAGTTCCTGCTCCTGGAGCCGGCGGGGCTGGTCCCTGGGCAGGGCTGGGCTGTGCTCACAGCGTTCCTGCTTTCCTCAGGGAACTGCCTCTGGAAAACGAGGTTCAGTTTCCTGGCAGATTTTTTTAAAGTTTAATAAAAGACACCACGAGAAAATAAAGCAAAAGTTTAATAAAAGATGACAAGAGACAATAAAGCAAAAGGTTATAACAGCAGGGTGCTGGACATTCAGCACCCCTCAACTCAGAGAACACTTCTTTAAATGCATCAACCTGTTGCATGTTCATAGACATTCGTGAATTATTCAAAATCATCCCCCCCAACCTGTAAATCAACTTTTTTTTTGTGGCTCCATCCTGTGGCAACTCCCTGATCGATAAATTCCTTCCCTGGAATTCTGGTGTTCTTCATCCAGAGAGGAGAATCCAAGAATGTGAAGAATTTCCTGATTATCTTTTTACCATTCTCTCAGTCAGTTCCATGAACAAAAAGCTTTTTACATCACCATGTTATAGTCCAAAAATGTATATTTATCACACTACTATTTCTAGGTGTTGTTAATAGCACAACTAAAAGAAGCAACATTCATACAGCAAAGTTTTCCAGCATTATACACATCGATTTGAATATCTGCAAAAAGCCAATCATTTAATAAGTACTTAAAACTATAACACAGCTGAGAATAATTACTCAGGGTAGATCAAGGATTGAGCAGACCATGCTGATAGCCTTTAATAGTCTTTAATAGTGTTTAATAGTCTTTAGTAGCCTTTAAATTTTAGGGGTGTGTTTGTTAAAAGGGAAGCAGGGCAGTGGTGCTGGTGAGTGACCCCTGTGTGGACACTCACATTCACAGAGCTGGGGAATTCCAGCTTGGGAATCCTTCCCAGGCCTGGATTTCTCCTGACTCTCAGCTCCATTCCCAGGCTGACAAGCTGACTGCAGCTTCAGTTAGGGAGGAGTCTCCCAGGGTGACAACACGGTGACAAACAGAGTGGAATTCATCACCAACATTAACCCCTGGTGTCTTTCCCGTGGGACACATCCTGAGGTGCTGTCCCAAGGATGTTTTTCCCAATTGTCCCATGAGCTCCTGTCCTGTCCTGGCTGCACTGACACACTTTAAATCCGGGCTGGCTGTACAATAAATTGGCCTTTTTTCGCTGTCCTTCCTCTCTCTTTTCAGCCCAGTGACCACACCCTGTGCTTGTGTTGCAGCTCCCAGTACAGCCCAGTACGGCATCACCGGGCACGCCGAGGTGCTGCTCTCCTGCTGGTCCCTGGTGCTGGCGCTCTCCTCCCTCAGCAGCGTGTTCTACCTGAAGAACATCCTCCTGCACCACCTGTAAAAGACCCAAAGGAGGCTTTTAAGGATTGTGTGGAAAAGCGCTGATGGCTGGATCCAACCCGGTAGAGTTTGTGAAAAGCGGCGTGGGATGTAACCAGTGCTGACACGGGGATGATCGCCTTCTGTGGAATTGCTCATTATGTAAATACTTTAATTCGACTCCTTTTTCTTTTTTTTTTTTCTTTTTTTTTTTTTCTTTTTTTTTTTTTTTTTTTTCGGATTAGCTGCATTACCTTGTGGAGCAGTACACATTGTCCTTTTCTAAGACGTGAGAACTCTGAAATTACTTTTAGAGGATATTAATTGTGATTTCATGTTTGTAATCGACGAGTTTTCAGAAGCATTCAGTCATGGTCTGCTGAGTCGCAGGCTGTAGTTTACAAAAAAAAAAAAAAAAAAGATATTGCAGTAAAAATGTGCTTCTTTAAGGCTGCAATACAAACACTCAGTTCCCTCCTCGACTAGCATTCTATCCAAACTTACACAAAAAACATTTGTTCTTTTTTGAGTAAAAAAAAAAAAAAAAATCAAATAATATTGCCTTCAAAATATTTCTTCAAAATATTACACATATCTAGATTTTCTTCTAGCATGATATTCAGGTTTCAAGAATGAGCCTTGTACTATAACTGCGTTGTGCAGTACTGCTTTTGTTCTCTTCCCTCCTTCCTGCCAATTCAGCATGGTTGTGCCTTCATGAAACACGACTTTCCTCTTCCTCTCCAACCGGTCTGGAATGTGTTTTGGGAGATGCTGGAGCATCCTTTGGAGCATCAGGAATGTCCCGGGGAGGGCAGAGGTGCCCGGGGAGGCTCCTGTGCCACCTGCAGGAGCTGCTCCAGGGACGGGGTTTAGCTCAAGGCTGGCACCAGCTCCTCTCTGTTCCTCCCTCCGCCACCACTGACCTCTGTAAAAACGACATTTCCCGTTAGAAAAACAGAGCTCAAATTGTTTTGTGGCACCTTTTGAATGTCGGAGCGTTCCCCTAAAGCCAAATTCCCACCTGGCTGCAAATGTCAGGACCCTCCCTTTTGTATTACCGGCAAAGCCGGCGTGAATTGGTATTTTTCTTGCACTCAATTTTGTACTGGTTTGGCTGATTTAGCGATGATAAAGGATGCTTTGAACCGTGAGACACCTGCAGATCCCTGGAGTATCAAACAGAATTGAAACTCCACATATCCCTGTGGCAGCGAGGGTGCTCCTGCTGGGGGCACGAGGCTGTGCTTGGGAGAGCCACCAGGACCGGCAGGACTTGGGGACCAGGACAGGCAGGATTTGGGAGAGACCAGGACAGGCAGGATTTGGGGAAGACCAGGACAGGCAGGATTTGGGGAGCAGGACTGGCAGGATTTGGGGGAGACCAGGACAGGCAGGATTTGGGGGATCTGGACAGGCAGGATTTGGAGGAGCCACCAGGACAGGCAGGATTTGGGGACCAGGACAGGCAGGATTTGGGGGAGACCAGGACAGGCAGGATTTGGGGGATCTGGCAGACAGGATTTGGGGGACCAGGAGAGGCAGGATTTGGGGGATCTGGCAGACAGGATTTGGGGGAACCAGGACAGGCAGGATTTGGGGGGACCTGCTCCCCTCCCAGCCCCCACCCCCATCCCACGCTGACCCTCGAGAGGACACTGCTGTGACACAGAAGGACCAAGCTCAGAAATCGTGTGTCGTGGTGGTTTTTTATCCCTTCAAGCCCTGCACACAGATGCTGCTCACACTTCACACCTGACCGAGAGCTGCCACCTGTGTGACTCCCCGGGGTGGCCCTGGCCAGCAGCCCCTGGACACCACGAGCCCAGGCGGCCCCAAGAGCTCCTGACTTGCTCACAAACAATAAATGACAGCAGGAATAACGAAATTGTTGTCACAGAATCCCAGGCTGGGCTGGGTTGGGAGGGACCCCCAAAACCTGTCCCATCCCACCCCACCCCTGCCCGGGACAGGGAAAGGGACAGGGACAGGGATGGGGATGGGGATGGGGATGGGGACAGGGACAGGGACAGGGACAGGGACATTTCCACCATCCCAGGCTGCTCCAAGCCCATCCAGCCTGGCCTTGGGGGCCACAGCTCCACTTTCACTGTGATCATTCCCAGGTTCTGTGTTTGAGCTCCAGGAGGTGACACAAATTTCCCATTTTCCCCATTTTTTTTCTCCTCGCAGCAGGTGAGCAGCTCGGCCGAGCACTGGGAACACTCAGCTGTCCCAAAATCCCATTTTTTTCATCAAGGAGGACTCTGAGTTTCCTGGGCTCAGCGCCTCTGCTGTCCCTGCTGAGAAGGGGCAGGAACAGAGAATTTCACTCCCAAAGGTGGCAAAAACCCATCCCGGGTCTCTTTGCACGTGTTCACTGACAGACTGCATCATTTCTCTCATTATTTACAGCGTGTGCCAAGCAGTTGCTGTTTTCAGAAATGTTTTCAGGCGTTTTTTAAAACCTGGAATAACATGAAGGAAGCCATTCTGCAAGGAAAGGGTGCAAACTCGACTCCAGTGAGTTTATCAGCCCTGATATCGTGATCTCTCTTGTATTGCAGCTTTAAAGTGCTCTATTTTAGAATCCATTCACTAGAAACAGTGGTGCTGCAGGAAGTCTTGTGTCAGTGCAGTTTTTTGAAGGAAAAAATAAGGATATGGATAACCCCACCCCTGTGTGTGAAACTGGGAGAGGGTTCTATACTGTGGCTGGATCAAACCCTGCATTCCAATGATACACTGCATTCCAGTGACTCCTGAAATTTGGAACCTGACCTTTCCAGCAACAGAATAGAATGAACGGCAGCTTTATTAAATATGGAAAAAAAAAAAAAAAAAAAAAAAAGAAAAGAATACACAGTGAAGTGTTGAATGTTTGCATTTGCACCAGGGAGAGGCTCTGGGTGACAGACAGGGACGAGATGTCCTGTGCCATGTTTGATTTCCACCTGGATGGGGGGGGGAACATCCCCCTTGAGGATCCCAGAAGGAAAAACCCAAAGCCACAAGAAGAGCAGAGCTGGGAGCTGTGTCTGGGTGCCAGGGGGGTCTCTGTGGGGCAGGAGCTTGCTGGCAGTGCTGGGGGGTGGGAGGGACCACAGGGGCTCTGCAGCCTGGATTGGGGGATTGGGGGATTTGGGGGATTTGGGGGTTTGGGGGTTTGGGGGTTTGGGCAGGACTGGAGCTGCAGCAGATGGGGACAGATGGGGACAGAAGGGGACAGAAGGGGACAGAAGGGGACACCTGGTTCTGGGTGAGCTGGGCTGGGACAGGCTGGCATCTGTGCTCCCAAAACTGGCACCACAGAGTGACCACAGCCATGGGAGAGGGTTTGGGGCTGGGAGGGACCCCCCGGTGCCAGCCCTGTCCCTTGTGGGGCGCGCTCTGGGTTTGTTCTGGGCTTCCTCACCCTGTCCTGTCTGACCCCACTGATTCCCCCCTTCCCAACACGGAAACAAAAGGTTCGGCTGGGGATTTCCATCAGGGGAGCCCCCAGGCTGGGAGGTCACTCAGGGCTGTGTCCCCACCCTGCTGTGACCCTGCTGTGACCCTGCTGTGACCCTGCTGAGACACTGACACTGCTGTGACCCTGCTGTGACACTGCTGTGACACTGACACTGCTGTGACACTGCTGTGACACTGCTGTGACACTGCTGTGACACTGCTGTGACCCTGCTGTGACACTGACACTGCTGTGACACTGACACTGCTGTGACACTGCTGTGACCCTGCTGTGACACTGCTGTGACCCTGCTGTGACACTGACACTGCTGTGACACTGACACTGCTGTGACACTGCTGTGACACTGCTGTGACCCTGCTGTGACACTGACACTGCTGTGACCCTGCTGTGACCCTGCTGAGACACTGACACTGCTGTGACACTGACACTGCTGTGACACTGCTGTGACACTGCTGTGACCCTGCTGTGACACTGACACTGCTGTGACCCTGCTGTGACCCTGCTGTGACACTGACACTGCTGTGACACTGACACTGCTGTGACACTGCTGTGACACTGCTGTGACCCTGCTGTGACACTGACACTGCTGTGACCCTGCTGTGACCCTGCTGAGACACTGACACTGCTGTGACACTGCTGTGACCCTGCTGTGACACTGCTGTGACACTGACCCTGCTGAGACACTGCTGTGACACTGACACTGCTGTGACACTGGCATTGCTGTGACACTGACCCTGCTGTGACACTGACACTGCTGTGACACTGGCATTGCTGTGACACTGACACTGCTGTGACACTGCTGTGACCCTGACACTGCTGTGACACTGCTGTGACACTGACACTGCTGTGACACTGCTGTGGCCCTGGCACGGTGCTGCCACTCAGCTGAGGGGTGTCTCACAGCTCAGGAACAAAGGCAGTTTCTCAAGGGTTTGTAGTTGGCAGGATCCTTCAGAGCCAGACAGCTTTTTTTAAACTTTTCAATAGGTTTTTTTTTTTTAGAGTCGATGCTGTTTTTAAGATCCAGGAGTGTTAAACCCATCCCAGTGACAGCTGCTTTTTTTGCACATTTTCTGAGCAAGTGTTCGAAATAGACAATGGCAAATGTTCTGCTACCAAAACCTCCACGGAGTCCACAGAACTGTGTTTTGAAGAATGTGTATACCAAAATATCTATTTACATGGATAAATATGCCTTAAAGACTGAATATGCATTTACTTCTGAGGCTGGGTCTGCCTCGTGCCCAGTCTGGAGGTAAATAATCCACATTTCACAGCTGCCATGGAGGGGGTTGGAGGAAAAAAAAAATAATAAAGGAGAGGGGGAAAGCATTTCTTTTAAAAGAATCTTCAACAATTTTCAAATCCTTGCATGAACTGCCATGAGTGAGGAGGAGCAGGGAGAGGATGGAGCCTGGCACTCCAGCACTGGCAGTGTGGGGTTTGCTGTGGGGCCACCAAAAACTGCCCCATCCTCTTCCATGTGCCCCACACACCCAAACCCCTCCGAGCTGGGGCAGGGTGAGGGCTCTGGGTGTTCCCCAACCCCACAGGGCTGTGGGAATGGGGGGCACATCCCCAAACCCTCCTGCCACGCTGCAGCTGCCAACGCAGGACACAGAGAAATGAGGAAATGTTGGCCAAAAAAAAAAAAAAAAAAAAAGAGGGAATTTAAAAAACAGGAATGAAAAATTCTCCATTCAGCCTTAGTGTTGAGAGCAGAGGAATCAGTGCTGGCAGGGAAGGGAGCTCTGAATTTGGGCAGCAGGGATGTGGCAGGGCAGGGATGCTGTGCTGGGGTTCAATCCTTGTTTGTGTTCCTTCCCTGAGCCCTGAGGGCAGGGCAGGGATTTATTGTGCAGTCAGGAAAAGTCCATAATCCACCTGGAAACAGGCAGGGCAAGGCAGGGCCACCGAGCTCTGGTGGGGAAGGGATTCTCAGCAAATCCTGCTCTCACAGCTCCGTGTGAGCAAGGGCTTTGCTGGGGCACCTTCAGCTGTTTGCTCCAGCTCCTGATGCCTAATTCATGAAGAGCCCCAAGGTTCTTTTTTATTAGAAAATTCTCATGCTAAAAAACGCAGCGATCAGCAGATTTGCCAGCTCTCATAAGCTCAGTTTTCACTCGCTGATATCTCAGGGCAGAGGAATCTGCGCTGTGGGATGAGGGAGGAGCAGAACCCACCCGCCCTGGCTGCTCTGCCCTTGGCTGGGATCAGCTGGGAGAGGCTCGGGGGTCTCTGCTGGGGGCTCAGGGGCTGAACCTCAGTCCCAAGTGATGCCAGAGTGATCCTGAGGGTTTGCTCTGGTTTATTCCCCAGGAGATGGGAGGGGTGTGACAGAGCCTGCACAAACGTGGCCACAGCAGAGCCTGGCTTCTCCCTCAGCGACCTCTGCCAGGAGCAGCCCAGCTCAGAGTGACCCCAAATGCCCAGCCCCAGCACGGGGACAGCCCCAGCATCCCAGGAGCACCAGCAATGTCCCTTGTGCAGCAGGGAAGGACAGGGAGGGGACAGCAGAGCTGCGCTGATCTCCCAGGAATTGGGATGTTCATTATCCCACCCCCTTCCTCCCCTGCTGCCAGCTCACAAACTGCCCGCAGTGGGGATTGCATTCCAGCCCGAATTTTATTCCTCCTTTTAGGATTTTCTCAGCCCAAACCAAGCCCGGCTGGCCCGTGGCACGCTGTGATTTCTGTGCAGTGCCATCAGTTTGTCCACTTCCCTTCCCAGCCCCACCAGAGGCATCAGCGCCCAGGACACCCCTCAAATGTGAGCCCCAAATGAGAACAACCCCCCAAGCCTGGAGCAGCAGCCTGGTTTCCCAATGGGTGGCTGAGGATGAGATTTCCAAGAATTTCCAGATTTTCTGAGCCACATTTGCCCACCCTGGCTCTGGTTTTTAGCTGTTTTTGCTATAAACCTCCTTTTTTCCGGGGAGGGTGGGTAATTCTGCCTTGCAGGGCTGCTCGGGGTTTGTGTCCCTTCAGCCGGGTCCTGCAGGAATTTGGGCTCTGCACGGTCCCTTAGGCTGGGAAAGCTCTCAAACCTTCAAGGAGCTGATTTTCCTCTCTTAAATGAGCTGCGAAAAGAGCTGAGTTTCAAATCCATTGTTTTTTCATTGTCCTTGACCTTCTTACAGCTTTTACCATAAAGGAGAAAAAAAAATTAACTTTGGAGTAAATGACTGCAAATCCTTCCCCAAAAACATTTTAAAAAGAGCCTGGGGGGCTGAGAGAGGGGAGCAACAGCTCTTGCTTGCCACTGTTTTCTGTATAAAGAGGATTTAATGTGTGTTTGCCAAAAATTACGGCTCCTAAATCCCTGTGACTCGTTTAGAAATGACTTTTAGCAGGACAGGTGCACGTGTCCTCCCCGGTACTCTGTGTTGTGAGTGGCAGAAAATCAAAATGTGTGATGGGACAGGAACGTTCCTGTGTGCTGCTCCTGAGCCCTTGGGCTCTGGGTCTTGGTCCCTGTGTTTTTATCCCTGTCTCTTCCTTCCCATCTCTTAATCCTGGTCTCTTGGTCCTTTTCTCTCAGTTCCCATCTTTGGTCCCTGTCCCCTTTTCCCCTTCTCTTGATCCCTGTGTCTTTTTCTCCTTCTCTTGGTCCTCTTCTCTCCATTCCCTTCTCTTGGTCCCTGTCTCTCTCCCCCATCTCTTGGCCCCTTTCTCTCGGTCCCCTTCTCTCAGTTCCCATCTCTCAGTCCCTATTTCTTGGTCCCCTTCTCTTGGTTCCCTTCTCTCTCCAGCCATGGAGAAGGGGAAGGCAGGGGCAGAAACAGGGGCAGGAACAGGGGCAGGAGAAGGAGGAACAGGAGGAGGAGGAGGAACAGAGGCGGGATAAGGAGGAGGAAGAGGAGGAGGAGGAGGAGGAGGCTGCAGCCCAGGCTGAGCTCCCACCCCATTTCAGGACCCAAAAAAAGCCATTGGACAAAGACAACAGCAGAGTCGCTGCTGGGGCACGGAGGGCTGAGCTGTCACCCTCTCCGGTGGCACAAATCCCTCTGGGATGCTCCTTGGCTCCCTGCCCTGGCCACGTCCGTGCTGCCACCCTCAGGGGCAGCTTTGGAGTGGCCAATGTCACCTGAGCCCTGCCAGCCTTTCCCTTCTGCCCTGGCAGCCTCACTGAGCTCCTCGCTCTCTGCTCCGACTCCTTAAGCACCTTTTTCAAAAGGCCACGCTGTGAGAGAGCGCATTTAAAGAATTAATTTCCCGCAGTTAATCACCCTCTGGCGCTGCTCGGGAAGGCGGCGGCGCAGTCAAGAGGCTCTGAGGAGCTCCTGGTGTGGCATTTCCCCGCAGAGATGGAGCATCAGACACTTCATTCCTCGGGAAAAAAGCGGCTGAGGGCTTTGACCTTCTGCTGGAATACAGAATTAGCACTCCAGTAAAGGTTAATGAGCACGAGGAGGGAGGAGAGGAGTTTTCAGGGGAATATTTCTGAGATGGGATCCAGCACGAGCAGGGCTCCGGGCAGGGCTGCTCTGGCAGCAGGACAAGGTCCCCTGGGCCACCAGGATAAAATCCCCTGGCCACCAGGACAAAATCCCCTGGCCACCAGGACAAGATCCCCATGGCCACCAGGACAAGGTCCCCTGGCTACCAGGACAAAATCCCCTGGGCCACCAGGACAAAATCCCCTGGCTACCAGGACAAAATCCCCTGGGCCACCAGGACAAGCTCCCCTGGGCCACCAGGACAAGCTCCCCTGACTACCAGGACAAAATCCCCTGGGCTACCAGGACAAAATCCCCTGGGCTGCCAGGACAGGCTCTCCTGGCCACCAGGACAAGGTCCCCATGGCCACCAGGACAAGGTCCCTGGCCACCAGGAGAGGAGCATTTCCCAGAGCTCCATTCAGCCTTGGCTCCGTTCTCAGCTGGGATCCCCGTGGGTCTCACTCCAGGCGTGTTCATTTTTCTGACAATTGTGATCTTGAATTCGATTCCTCTCCTCGATTCCTCACCCAGCTGGTGCTGGTGTGCAGGAATTCCTTTGCCATATGGGAAAGGTTTGCCAGGATTGCTGCCAGGCTCTTCCCCTTTCACCAGGATCTCCTCCAGAAGAGTTGGTTTGGCCAGTCCGGGCAAAAAAACCTCCCAGCCTTTCCTCCATCCCAAAACTTGCTCAGTTTCTAATCCTCTCCCACCCAAAATCATGGCATCGTTGCTGTAAATGACAAATGAGATAAATACCGGGGGGACACCTCAAAAGAATGTCAAGAATTAGGGCTGCTCTAATTTAATAATCACTTTATTGTGTACATTACTTCTGTCATCAAAGGCACTTTACCCGAATTTAATGCTCACGCCTCTGGAAAAACCCGGGAGTTCTGACAAGCGCTTTAATATTCCAACAGATTACAAATATTTTTGGAAAATAATTCTTTCCACAGGCTGAGGTAGAAAAGCAAAAGCAAAGCACAGCTCACCAAGGCAGGTGCTGCTCAGCACCAGCGACTTCATCCCAGAATTGTGGAGGGGTTTGGGCTGGAAGGACCTTAGGGACCCCCCAGTGGTGATGGACAGTGCCTTTGGAGGGGTTAATGAGAATAAAGAACGTTTAGGATAAAAATCCCCACAGCATGGAGTAATTTGTATTTGCTCAGTGTGACAGACAGCCTTGGAGGGAGGCAGAATTGGGTATAATTATCCCAACTGTTGTAATTAAACAGCTCCAGCTCAGGTTCCAGAGGGCACAGCCAGGGCAGGGAATGTCCAAGCACAGTTTGGGGCTGGGGCAGGACCTGCCTGGGGACACCATCGTCCTGCAGACCCCAAACCCCCAAATTCCCAAATCCCTCAACATCTGCAAACTCCAAGGCTGGAGTTGGTGACTGAGGGGCAAAGAGTGGCGTGCACCAAAAATCAGCTTTAGGGAAAATGCTGGGATCCAGCTCAGCTCCTGCCCTAACCCTTTCCCCCCAGGGCATCTTCCTGCTTTTGCTCTCTATGGGATAAATTCCTGGAATAAGAGCAGAAGCACCCTGTTATAGGGGATATCCCTGCAGACCCATCCCAGAGTCCCTTCCAAGCCCTCCCTGGGGTGTTGCTGTCCCCAGGGAAGGGGGGGGTGACTCTCCAGCACCCCCTCCCAGTCAATCAGAGATGCAGATGCAATTAGCAAAGCTCCTGCAGATGTTCTTCATTAAAGCAGCCCACCCCGGGCCCACACGAGGCAATCACCCCCCAAAACGCCTTCCTGCTCTCAGATGTTCCCAATCACTGCAGGATCCTGCAGGAATATTATTTTTGCAGGAGTAAACCATTTGCTAAATAAGCCACCTGTTAAATAAACACTCCCACTCTCCAAATATTGTTATTTTGTTTTCCAGCCTATGCACAATCTGGATTTATTTTAGATGAAAAAAGATAATCACCAAAGCAAAAAAAAAACAACCCAAAAAACAGTATTTTGACTATTTGCAACTATCCATCTTGTGAGCACATCTGCTCCTTTGCAAGCTGGCAGAGCTCTTACACTCAAAGAGATTCACAGCTCCTTATTCAGCCCGGAGCTAATGAATTTCCATCAGCAGGGCTCGGCACTCTTCCCTTCTTTGTCACTTCCTCCAGCCTCAATTGCTCCTGCTCCCCTTTTCCCTCTTCTGAGCTGTTCCCACAGGGACAAACCCATCCCAGATCGCTTCAGCAAAGTTGTCACGGGAGTGAGGACAGAGCTCAGCCAAAAAATCACAACATTTCGTGAGCTGTGAGAGCCAAGTTCACCTCAATCCTGAAACAGCAGGATGGGGAACCTCAGGAAAATGGGATGGGATGGGATGGGATGGGATGGGATGGGATGGGATGGAATGGAATGGAATGGAATGGAATGGAATGGAATGGAATGGAATGGAATGGAATGGAATGGAATGGAATGGAATGGAATGGAATGGAATGGAATGGAATATTTCCCTGGAAGGGATCTACATCAGTTGAGCAGGGTTCAAACAGCAGCAGAGCCAGCAGAGCTGACACTCAGCCTCTTGTCCCGTGCAGGGAATGGGATATTGCATCACATGGAGTCATGGAATTGTTTTGGGTTGGAAAATCTCCCCTGGGATTCTCCAATCCAACCATGCCCAGCACTGCCAAGGCCAGCACTGCCCCGTGTCCCCAAGTGCCACATCCACAGGGCTGTCACACCCTCCAGGGACGGGGACCCAGCCCTGCCAATGCCTCCACCCTTTCCATGGAAATATTCCCAGTGTCCAAGCCAAACCTCCCTGGCACAGCTCCAGCCTCTTCCTGTCGCTGATCCCTGGGAGCAGATCCCAGATCCCAATTCCCAGATCCCAATTCCCAATTCCCAGATCCCAATTCCCAGTTCCCAATTCCCAATTCCCAGTTCCCAATTCCCAGCCAGCTCCATCCCCCGAGTGCTGGGTACTGACATTGGCCACCCATTCCACGCGGCTCCAGCGGTTTGCACATCTGGCAGGGAATCGCGCTGTCACAACGGCTGGCTGAGCCCAGAGGGAGGGGACACTGTGGGGACAGTCCTGCTCCAGGGTATTATGGGATGATCCCGTGGGGATCAGCCCATGGCAGTGGAGCAGTAAAAGCTGGGAGGGATGATCTGAGTGCAGGAAACGTGTCCATGTTATAAATACATTATAAATACATTATAAATACATTATAAATACATTATAAATATTATAAATGCGGGGCTCTGGCATTGGGAAATTGCAGGAGCAGGACTTTATCTTCCCCCCCAGTCCTTGTCCCCGCCTGTCACCCAGCCTTGCTGTGCCCATCCTGTCCTGCTGCTGTCCCCACGTTCAGGAAAACAAGGTGTTCACCCAAACTCTGGCTCTTTCACCCCCAGCCCGGCCCCACAACTGCACTGGGGTTTTTCCTTTGCCCTCTGATTGAGGCAGAGCTCTCCAGGCAACCTCACACCCCACCCTCACCCTTTTAATCCCCGGCTCATCCAGCTCCAGCAGCTTTTAAACGCCAAACCCCGGCAGCTCACGGGACCTTTCCCAGGGTTTTTGTGCATTTTGACTCTAATGTCGATTCTTAAATAATTCCACAGATCCTGTGCTACTCGTTTCACTTCAAACTCAGCTCACAAATTAATGGTGTGTGTTAATTGGGCAGCTAATCCCCCTCCCAGAATGATAAAGAGAAAACAGCCTTAAAAATTATCATAATGCTTCTCAGTGTTTGGTGCTGTGCTGCAAACATGTTAAAGATATTTTTAATAAATGAGAGGCCTTAATTAGAGCGGGATGAGCCCTACAGTGCCCCTCCACATAAAATACACACGTGTAGGGTGAAAGAAGGAAGAGTTGGATCCTTTCAGGGCAGACCCTTTTCCTCAATTCTCCATCTCAACCCTTTCCATGAAGAAATCCAGGGTTCCTTTCCTTCAAAGCATAGACTCGAAATTCCTACACCCATCTCAGGGGCAGCATTAAATATTAAAGTCAGATATTAAATTTTCAAGGGACCTAAATTAAAGCTGAAGTACTGGAAAATACGTGTTGCTGCATATTTAATGGCAAAGATTTGGTAATTAACTTTAGAAATCTCTCGCGCTGGGACAGAGAGGGGCTGCCCAATAAAATGTGACCTTCCAGGGGCTGCAGCTTCCCTGGGCTCTGTGGAATTCCTGTGCCAGCCCTCTGCCTTCTCCGGGCTGGAATTCCGGGGGACAATCCCAAAATCCCATCCCTGCTGCAGGGAACAGCCCCAGGGGGAGGAGGAGAAGTTTTTTTATTTATCTTTAACCCCCAATGTCCTGAGAAAGGCTCCAGGAAGTGGCTGCTCCAAGGCTATTGCTAATTAGGGACCATTAATTATGCGGTTTAAAGTCTTACCTTTCCTTGCTTTTCCATACCTTTCATTCCTTTCCCTTACTTTCCCTTCCTTTTCCTCACCTTTTCTTACTTTTCCTTCCTTTTCCTTTATTTTTCCTTCATTTTTCTTCCTTTTCCTTAATTTTCCTCACCTTTCCTTCCTTTCCCTTCCCTTTCCCCAGGCAATTCCCAAACCCTGAGCTCAGTTCTGGGCAGCCCCTGCCCTTTCCCCCCTCCATTCCCGGGTGCTGGGAAAGGAGAAAAGGAGAAAATGGGAAAAGGGGAAAAAGGGAAAAGGAGAAAATGGGGAAAATGGGAAAAGGGGAAAAGGAGAAAAGGGGGAAAGAGGAAAATGGGGAAAAGGGGGAAAATGGGAAAAGGGGAAAATAGGAAAGGGGGGAAAGGGGAAAAGGGGAAAATAGGAAAAGGGGAAAAGGGAAAGAGGGGAAAATGGGAAAAGGGGGAAAGGAGGAATGGGGAAAATGGGGAAAAAGGGAAAAGGAGAAAAGGGGAAAAGGGAAAAAGGAGAAGAGGAGAAAAGGGGAAAAGGGGGAAAGGGAAAAAGAGGAAAAGGAGAAAAGGGGGAAAGGGAAAAAGGGGAAAATGGGGAAAGGGGAAAATGGGAAAATGGGAAAAGGGGGGAAGGGGAAAATGGGGAAAAGGAGAAAAGGGGAAAAGGGAAAAAGGACAAAAGGAGAAAATGGGAAAAGGGGAAAATGGGAAAAGGGTCACTGCTTGCACAACTGAGGGAATAAAGAGCCATTTCCCCCTCTCCCAGCCAGGCTCATCCCTGCCTGCACACCAAGGACAATCTGCAGCTCCAGCTGCTCTCCAGGGAGGGGACAGGGGCCAATGGCAGGGCCTGGCTCAGGGGTTTGGAATAGGGAATGAAATTGAAATTAAATCAAATATAAAATAAAATAAAATAAAATAAAATAAAATAAAATAAAATAAAATAAAATAAAATAAAATAAAATAAAATAAAATATTTTTCCCTTCCTGGTGAGTACAGCTTTCCAGGGAAAACTTTAAAAACTTTTTTTTTTTTTTTTATTTTTTCCTTTCCTGGTGGCTGCAGGGCTGTCCCCTGACCAGCAGCCACGTGTGGAACATTTGCAGTTCTGCATTTCTGACCCAGATCCCATTATTGCCCCACTGCTGCCTCATCCCGAACCTCCAGAGCTCCCAGGAAGGGGAATTTGGCTCCTGGGCAGACCCAAAAAAATTCTTAAACCACCAACAGGGGGTTGCAAAGTAGACGTGCAGCAATTTATTTATTTCTTTATTTTCCCAACAAAAATCCAGCGTTTTGGGAATCTCCAGCACATTTGTGATGTCCCAACAGAATCCCGGGATTGGCCAGGCTGGGAATTGCAGCTCCCAAAGGTCCTGAGAGCAAAGCAGGCCAGGGGGGATGGACTGGGATGGACTGGGGTGTGCTGGGATGGACTGGGATGTGCTGGGATGTGCTGGGATGTGCTGGGATGGACTGGGATGGACTGGGATGTGCTGGGATGGACTGGGATGTGCTGGGATGGACTGGGATGTGCTGGGATGTGCTGGGATGTGCTGGGATGGACTGGGATGTGCTGGGATGTGCTGGGATGTGCTGGGATGGACTGAGATGGACTGGGATGTGCTGGGATGGACTGGGATGCACTGGGATGTGCTGGGATGTGCTGGGATGTGCTGGGATGCACTGGGATGCACTGGGATGCACTGGGATGTGCTGGGATGCACTGGGATGCACTGGGATGTGCTGGGATGCACTGGGATGCACTGGGATGTGCTGGGATGCAGTTGGGTTCTGTTAGGATGCACAGCCCTTCCCTCAGGAACAGAATCCAGGATTGGGGAATCACTGCAGTGCTGAGGGACTGAGATGGACTGGGATGGACTGGGATGGACTGGGATGGACTGGGATGGACTGGGATGCCCAGGATGCAGCTGGGTGTTTTTGGGATACACTGAGATGCAGTTGGGTGTATTTGGGATGCTCGGGATGCAGTTGGATGTTTTTTGGGATGCAGCTGGGGTTTTGGGGATGTACTGGGATGTGCTGGGATGCACTGGGATGCCCAGGATTCAGTTGGGTGTTTTTGGGATGCCCTGGTTGCAGTCCCCACCCCAGCCAGCCCAGCACTCCCACTCATTCCCCACCAGCCCTGGGCAGGCTCCAGGGTCCCCTCTGTCCCCTGGGGTCCCTGCAGACCAAGGCCAGCATTCCCTGGAGCTGCTGACAGGGAAGATCCACACCCAGGAATGCAGCACAGCCTGGAGATCCCCGGGGAGAGATGGGGATTAAATTAAATGGCAATTTAATCAGGGTTTGTTTGTTAAAATCAGCCTGAAACAGGAGAAAGGAGCCCAGGGGAGAATTCCCTGTGGGATAGCTGCAGCCTGACCCCACGGGCTTCCCCTGATTCACAGAGTCACAAAATCAGAGTCACAAAATCACAAAGAGTCACAAAGAATCACAAAGAGTCACAAAAATCACAAAATCACAGAGAATCACAAAATCACAAAGAATCACTGAGGTTGGAAAAGGCCTCCAGTATCAGCAATTCTATTCCATCAAACTGCCTTGGAAAAGCTAAATCGGTTTTACATAAGGCTGATGAATGAAAACCGATATTTCCCACTCATTTCGAGCTCTTTAAGTGCTCAAAAATCCCTTTGGCAAAAGCCCAGCGTCCTTTTTCCTGCAGGGTAAAGGAGTGAGGTGAATCCAGGCTGGAAGTGCTCCGTCAGAAATCAAACCTGCCAGGTTTGACTCGTGTGCTGTGACAACCAACCACCCACAGCCATCAAACGCTCTTATTAAAATAAACACCAAATCAGAGAGGTTCACACCTCGGTGCTTTAAACAAAGCAAACCCCGCTGGGTTTGTGTAACAGACAGGGAGGGCCGGCCCTGGCTCTTGACTTAGGAATTTCCATTTTCATTCATGGCAAATATTGGCCTCGCCTCCTCGTTTCCTACAGAAAGTGAGGCAGAGCCATGCAGTGAAAAATGGGAAAGAATAAAATCGGCCTGTACATGGAAGGGTTTGACTGGAGTCCACAGTGAAAAAGTGCCAGGTAATCCTAAACAATTCCAGAATGTTTGCAAAGTGGAGTGAGAGCCACCTCAGTGATCCAAGGAAAGCGAGGACACGTGGAATTCTCAGTCCCAAATATAAAAAACTCTCTAAAGAATATCCCACACACCCTGTTAAAAAAAAAAAAAAAATAGAATTTCCCAAACCTCAGCTTAGTTAAATAAATTTATTCTGATTTTATTAATGATGGGGCTGAAGAGAACTCAGCATGGGAGCTGAGTCTTGATGAGCTGCAGGTCTGTGAGCCCCGAGCTGAGGGGTGACCCAGAGCCAAAACCAATCCCGGGTTTATCCCAGACAAGCCAAGAGCACCAGGGAAAGCAAAGCCGAGTCCCAGCCCTGTGAGAGCAGCTCCCTCCCAGGGGAATCCTTGCCTGAATCCATAATAAATCCAAGAATAATCACAAATCATGGAATGCTTTGTGTTGGGAGGGACCTTAAAGCCCATCCAGCTCCTGTTCCCCGCTGCTCCCACAGTCCCAGGCTGCTCCAGCCCAGTCCTGGGCGCTGCCGGGGATGCAGGGGCAGCCCCGGCTCCTCTGTGCAGCGTTTCTGTGCAATGTGCCATTGTCCCCGCTCCAGAGCCATCGGTTCATCACATTCCGGGCCATTCCCACCACCCAGCCCTGCCAGAACCCCTCCTCCAGCCCGAGGCCCAGAGTTTATTTGGAAAGATCAGATCCTTTATTTGTTTCCTGGCTTGTTTGCAGCTGCCAGCAGCGCCAGCCAAGCGAATCCAAGGAAATGCAATCGCTGGCAGTGCCCTGGTCACCCCTGCCCTGCTGCAGAACCCATTCCCACGGCTGGGCCGGCTCCAACTGCATCAAATCCCACTCAAACCCCGGCCGGCAGCAGCAGCCGGGCACAAAAACATCCCCAGAGCTCCTGGCAGGGATGGAGCAGGGCCAGCTCCCACCTGGGAGGCACCTGGGGCTGGGAATTCCTCACCCCCCTGCCCGGGCCAAGGAGATCGTTCCACGTGTGGGCAACACTCGGCCAGTCTGACACACAGAGCTCCTTCCCAGCGAGGGTTTGGTCCCCGTTCCCAGTTTGGAATTGATCTCCATTCCCAGTATGGATTTGATCCTCATTCCATTAAGGATTTGATCCTCATTCCCAGTTTGGATTTGATCCTCATTCCCAGTGTGGATTTGATCCTCAGTCCCAGTCTGGATTTGATCCTCATTCCATTAAGGATTTGATCCTCACTCCCAGTCTGGATTTGATCCCCATTCCCAGTCTGGATTTGATCCTCACTCCCAGTCTGGATTTGATCCTCATTCCCAGTTTGGATTTGATCCTCATTCCCAGTTTGGATTTGATCCCCATTCCCAGTATGGATTTGATCCCCATTCCCAGTTTGGATTTGATCCTCATTCCCAGTTTGGATTTGATCCTCATTCCCAGTTTGGATTTGATCCTCACTCCCAGTGTGGATTTGATCCCCATTCCCAGTCTGGATTTGATCCTCATTCCCAGTTTGGATTTGATCCCCATTCCCAGTTTGGATTTGGCTCTGGGGTGCAGATCCCCTGAGCTGCCTCTCCCTGAGGGACCCCGAGCCCCAGAGAGGACAAAGCCATGAACCCAGCAAATGCACAAACCACGGGAGATGCTGAGTCCCTTTTCCCTCCAGCCCCTCTGTTTTGTGTCCAGGATTGTTTTTAATTCCCAAATCAGGTTGCAGATTGTACCTTGTGTTACGACTAGCAAAGGATAATTATACATATATATATATAAATATATATTTTACTCTTTTTTATTGGTTTCTAAATAATTCCCCTCGGGGTGCCAGGACAAGGTGAGGATTTTCGTTTTTCAGAAGTGGTTTACAGTAACTAAACTCAACGGATGCCTTATTCCTGAGGATGGCAGGAGTGCTGGAAGAGGAGCGAGCCCCCGTTCCCAGCTCCCTGCAGGGATCCCGGCGGGCAGCGATGCCTCAGGCAGGGAGGGTTTCTGTGGAAAGGGCAGCAGGACGGGACCAGAAGGAGGAGTTGGGGTCTGAGAGGTGCCTTGAGATCCCAGCTAGGGCTGACATTGCCAAACCCAAGCCCTCAGGAAGTGGCAGGAGCCTTCTGGGGGCTCTCAAGCCGGGGCAGATCGTTCCAAGCCCAGCGCTGCAGCACACACGGTGTCTGTGTCCCTGCCCCACACATCCCTCCTCGCCATCCCATTCAAATCCTCTTTAAAACACAGAGATTTCTCCAAAGCCACTCCCTGACTTCCCTGTCCCCTCACTGCTGTACAACGGGCAGGGAAGAAAATCACTTTGCCAGAGGAAAATCCCAGAAATTTTTCCTTAGGTTATGAGCAGAACTTCTCCCAGGATTAAACCACGGTGACTTTTCCTTTTCCTTTTCCTTTTCCTTTTCCTTTTCCTTTTCCTTTTCCTTTTCCTTTTCCTTTTCCTTTTCCTTTTCCTTTTCCTTTTCTTTCAATTCGTTCAGCCTGAGGTTGGCAGAGCCCCGAGCTCATTCCAGGTTCTCCTCCAGCCTGTAGGGATGAGTGCATTTATTGCTGCATCTGCCCTCCAAATTCAATCCCAAATTCAATCCCAAATTCAATCCCAAAAGGATCCGGGGCCAGCACTCCCTGGTGGGGTTGGGAAGCTCCCATGGAGCCTCCTGGTGATCCCAAGTTGTTCCCACAGCACTTTGACCCCTCCTTGGATTTTTCCTGGTGGGATCAGGGGATCCAGCCCCACTGGATGATCCTGGTGGGATCAGGGGATCCAGCCCCACTGGATCTGTCCTGGTGGGATCAGGGGATCCAGCCCCACTGAGGGCTCCCCCTGCTCTGCCTGACCAGACTTCCATTGATTCCCTGGATCCAGGATTCCTCTGGAATCAGGGCACAGCTTTGGGATGACCCATGGGGTGTTACAGCCCCAACCCCCCCCTGGCATCAGGAACATCCCAGCAGGGATTTCCTGGCAGCTGAACCCCAGGAAAACCACCAGAGCACGCTCACCCCAAAGTCCCTTCTGCTGACCCCAAAAATCTACCAACCCCAAAAATCTACCGACCTCAAAAACCCGCCAAAACCCAAAAATCTGCCAAACAAAAAAACCTGCCAGCCCCAAAAAAATCCAACCCCAAAAAAATCGAACCCCAAGAATCCGCTAGCCTCAAAAATCCAACCCCAAAAATCTGCTGGCTCCAAAAATCCGCACTCAAAAATCCGCCAACCTCAAAAATCCTCCATCCCCAAAAATCCGACAACTCCAAAAATCTGTCAGCTCCAAAAATCCAACCCCATAAATCCGCTGGCCTCAAAAATCCATCAACCCCAAAAATCTGCCAACCCCAAAAATCCACCAACCCCAAAAATATCCAACCCCAAAAATCCAACCCCAAAAATCCGCTGGCTCCAAAAATCCAACCCCAAAAAATCCAACCCCAAAAATCTGCTCACCTCAAAAATCCAAACCCAAAAATATCCAACCCCAAAAATCTGCTAGCCTCAAAAATCCAACCCCAAAAATCCGCTGGCTCCAAAAATCCAACCCCCAAAAAATCCAACCCCAAAAATCTGCTAGCCTCAAAAATCCAACCCCAAAAATCCTCTAGCCTCAAAAATCTGCTAGCCTCAAAAATCCAACCCCAAAAATCCGCTGGCCCCAAAAATCTGCTAGCCTCAAAAATCCAACCCCAAAAGTCTGACCCCAAAAATCCAACCCCCAAAAAATCCAACCCCAAAAATCCGCTAGCCTCACAAATCCTGCCCCAAAAATCCAACCCCAAAAATATCCAACCCCAAAAAATCCGCTGGCCCCAAAAATCTGCTAGTTTCAAAAATCCAACCCCAAAAATATCCAACCCCAAAAATCCGCTGGCTCCAAAAATCCAACCCCCAAAAAATCCAACCCCAAAAATCTGCTAGCCTCAAAAATCCAACCCCAAAAATCCGCTAGCCTCAAAAATCCAACCCCAAAAATCCGCTGGCCCCAAAAATCTGCTAGCCTCAAAAATCCAACCCCAAAAATCCAACCCCATAAATCCGCTGGCCCCAAAAGTCCGACCCCAAAAATCCGACCCCCAAAATAAAGCCCAGCAGTTCCTCCAGCCCCGGGAGCAGCCTGTGTCGCTTCGATGTGCTCGTGTGTGGGGTGAGGAGGGTGGCCCTGTCGTGCGTTGTTCGTGAGCTGTTCTTCCCCAGAGAGGTGTCCCATGTAAAATAACGTCAGTGCAAAGTGTATATTTTATGTGAGAGGAAAAAGAAAAAAAAAATACATTTTAATAAAAGGTAAAGCTTTGTTTAGCTGTAAAAAAAAAAAATGGCAACTGTTCAAGTGTACAGTAACTTCTTACTAATGTATGAAAATCTGTGATATTTTTGATTTGATTGTATTTGTATTGCCCAAATAAAACATTTTGGCTGTATTGTTCCTAACTCTTACCTTTCCTTTTTGAGGGGGGGAATTTATTTATTTATTGTTCCTGTATTGTTCCTAACTCTTACTTTTCCTTTTTGAAGGGGGGAATTTATTTATTTATTGTTCCTGTATTGTTCCTAACTCTTACTTTTCCTCTATAAGGGGGGAAATGTATTTATTTATTTTTCCTGTATTGTTCCTAACTCTTACTTTTCCTTTTTGAGAGGGAAAATGCATTTATTTATTTTTCCTGTATTGTTTCTAACTCGTACCTTTCCTTTTTGAGGGGGGAATATATTTTTTTATTGTTCCTGTATTGTTCCTAACTCTTACTTTTCCTTTTTTAAGGGGGGGAAATGTATTTATTTCACAATAATTGACTTTATTCGGGGACAGAGGAGAGGAATGACCACATTTTCCGTAGTAAATTTCCAGGCGCCCTGAGTGAGCATCCCTCTTGTGTTGCAGCTCCTGCAATGAATTCCTGGATGGATTTTCCTGCACTTTGTTGTTTATTGGTGAGAAAGGAACAATTCTTCAGCTCAGGCGGAGCTTGGGGAGAGTCCTGGAGGATTCTGCCAGGGGAACCCTGCGGGGACGGAGCTGTGACACCCCTGGGGACGGGGACATTTCAGGGAGAGAATTCCCGGGATATTGGGAAGGAATTGTTCCCTGGAAGGGGCTGGGATGGAATTCCCAGAGCAGCCGTGGCTGCCCCTGGAGTGTCCCAGGCCAGGCTGGGACAGTGGGGGTGGCACTGGGTGGGATTTGAGATCCCCCCCGATCCAACCCAGTCTGGGACTATGGATGCACTGGGATGTACTGGGATGTCCTGGAATGCACTGGGATGCACTAGGGTGTCCTGGGATGTACTGGGATGCACTGGACACAGGACAGAGCTGAGGGATGGACACAGAGCTGATGGAGGGGACACAGAGCTGAGGGACAGGGACACAGAGCTGGGGGATGGACACAGAGCTGAGGGATGGGGACACAGAGCTGAGGGATGGGGACACAGAGCTGAGGGATGGGGACACAGAGCTGAGGGATGGACACAGAGCTGAGGGATGGACACAGAGCTGAGGGATGGACACAGAGCTGAGGGATGGGGACACAGAGCTGAGGGACAGGGACACAGAGCTGAGGGATGGACACAGAGCTGAGGGATGGACACAGAGCTGAGGGAGGGGACACAGAGCTGAGGAATGGGGACACAGAGCTGAGGGAGGGGACACAGAGCTGAGGGATGGACACAGAGCTGAGGGATGGGGACACAGAGCTGAGGGATGGGGACACAGAGCTGATGGAGGGGACACAGAGCTGAGGAATGGGGACACAGAGCTGAGGGAGGGGACACAGAGCTGAGGGATGGACACAGAGCTGAGGGAGGGGACACAGAGCTGAGGGAGGGGACACAGAGCTGAGGGAGGGGACACAGAGCTGAGGGATGGGGACACAGAGCTGAGGGATGGGGACACAGAGCTGATGGAGGGGACACAGAGCTGAGGAATGGGGACACAGAGCTGAGGGATGGACACAGAGCTGAGGGATGGACACAGAGCTGAGGGAGGGGACACAGAGCTGAGGGATGGGGACACAGAGCTGAGGGACAGGGACACAGAGCTGAGGGATGGACACAGAGCTGGGGGATGGACACAGAGCTGAGGGATGGGGACACAGAGCTGAGGGATGGGGACACAGAGCTGAGGGACAGGGACACAGAGCTGAGGGATGGGGACACAGAGCTGAGGGAGGGGACACAGAGCTGAGGGATGGACACAGAGCTGAGGGATGGGGACACAGAGCTGGGGGATGGACACAGAGCTGATGGAGGGGACACAGAGCTGATGGAGGGGACACAGAGCTGATGGAGTGTCCCCCCGTGCCCCAAACCCGCACTCCCGGCACAAAAACCCCAAATCCTCCCCGCATCCGCCGCGTTTCCACGGCAACCCCGCCCAGGCAGAGCTCCCGCTCGGAATGTTCCTGTGGCAGGGGAATAAGGATGGGAAACAGCGCTCGGGAAAACGCTCCCGTCTCCAAAGGGCCCCGAACACCTCGGGAGCACCGGCACGGTCCCGACCCGCCTCACCTGGAGCTGCGACACACGGTGAGGCCGGGATGGGAAATGTCCCGGGAATGTCCCGGGAATGTCCCGGTGCCTGAGCTGCTGGGATCAGGAATATCCCAGGAATATCTCGGGAATATCCTGGTGCCTGAGCTGCAGCTGGAGCAGGAGCCGGGATCAGGAATATCCCAGGAATATCCTGCGAATATCCCGGTACCTGCCCCAACTGCCGGAGCAGGAGTTGGGATCAAGAATATCCCGGGAATATCTCTGGAATATCTCGGGAATATCTCGGGAATATCCCGGTGCCCACGCCGCCTGAGCGGGAGCTGAAATCGGGAATATCCCGATAATATCTCGGAAATATCCCGGGAATGTCTCTGGAATATCCTGGGAATATCCCGGGAATATCCCGGGAATATCCCAGGAATATTTTAGTAATGTCTCTGGAATATCCCGGGAATATCCTGGGAATATCTCGGGAATATCCTGGGAATGTCTCGGGAATATCTCGAGAATATCCTGGGAATATCTCGGGAATATCCTGGGAATATCTCAGGAATATCTCAGGAATATCCTGGGAATATCTCAGGAATATCTCGGTGCCGGCGCTGCCTGAGCGGGAGCTGAAATCGGGAATATCCCGGGAATATTTTAGGAATGTCTCGGGAATATCCTGAGAATATCTCGGGAATATCTCGGGAATATCCCGGTGCCGGCGCTGCCGGAGCGGGATCCGGGATCAGGAATATCGGGAAGAATCGGTCCCGGAGGATTTTCCTGTCATTCCCGTCGTGTTCCAGAAGGAATCCCGGCTGTTCCCAACCTTCGTGGCCCAAGGCCAGGGGTGTTTGCGGGCTGGGGTCACAGCAGCCGAGGTTGGGGTCACTGTCACCCCCGATTTGGGGACCCCCCTGGATTCCCACTGGGAGCGGCCACTTCCCAAAGGAGGGAACCCCAGAGGGGCTGAGCTGCTGCAGAGCTGGAGCCCCAAAAATCTACAAACCCAAAAACCTGCCTATACCAAAAACCCTCTGGCACCAAAAATCTGTCATCACAAAAAATCTGCCAACTCTGAAAAATCTGCAAACCCCAAAAAACCTGCTGACCCCAAAAACCCGCTGACCCCAAAACCTGTCATCCCCAAAAATCTGCCCTGCCCTTCATTATATTCAGTATCAAATTTATTGGAAGGTTTCAATATTTACTGGAAGGATTCACCTTGGGCAGTGCCAGAGCCCGGCCAGGGCTGAACCCAAATCCAATCCAAGGTGGATTTTGGTCACGAGATCCAAATCAAATCCAAGGTGGATTTTGGTCACGGGATCCAAATCCAATCCAAGGTGGATTTTGGTCACGGGATCCAAATCCAATCCAAGGTGGATTTTGGTGACGAGTTTGACACTTTTCTAAGTTTTGGTTCATGCACACATTGGGGTCAGTGATCCCCCCACAGCCCCAGGCTGTGCAGTCTCAGCCCCTCTGGTTTTCCCCCTTTCCCTTCCCATTGTTTCTGATTTTTGGGTCCCAGTTGTCCTTGATTCTCCAGCTGGAAAGGAATTGTTTTGTCCCTGCCCTGAGAACAGAACTCACCAACACCTGACATGAAATTCCAGAGTCACACAGCAAGCAGCAGAGATTCTGGAAAACAGAAAACAGAAAACCCAAAGCATCAGTCCGTGGACAGCAGGCTGCTCATCCCAAAAAGCAGCAGCAGCTCCAGGCTCCAGTGGGACGATGCCCTCCTTGAATTCCCTCTGCTTTTCCCAGAGCTCTTCCTGAATTCCCTCCCCCTGCCCAAGTGAATTTTAATTCTCAGTGAATTCCCCGTGAATTCTAATCACTAATTCTAATTCTACCCTGATCACTCTGCTCCACTCCGACTTTATAGTCCCAATAAACCCTTAAAGAGAGCAGCAGGCTGGGTTTATTCTGATGGATTGCACCTGCCCACTCTCTTGCATTTTAAGGTTTCCTCATTACTGGGTGTTGAAGAATTTAATTTCTGAGTGTGTGTAATAAACCTTGTGCTCCAGCCACTTAATTGGTTCAGCGGTGCTGCTGTGCCCGGGCTGCAGAGGCAATAAAAGGAGCACAGAAAAGGAGAATATGAACAGTCCTGACTTTGTACAGATAAGCTCAGCAGACAGGTCGTGCTTTAATTAATACATGGAGAGCAAAGAACTCTGCCTTAAAGAGAGATCAAAGAATTCCTTGTGATTATTTATTTGTTTATTAATTTATTTTTAAACATTTAAACATCTGCATCCCTTACAGGACTTGAGCTCTGAGATCGTGCACCCCAAGAAAAAGGCATTTTGCTCATTAAATTCTGTGCCCAAATAACAATTTAATCATCACTTTTATCAGAAGATCCTCTCTAATAATTATCCCTACTTAGATTTAAATACTTACTTAGGCTTAAACTGACCATGAATTAAATTCATTGTGCAATTTCTCCCACCAAAGATCTTTGCAGATGGATTTCAAAAGGAGATGAGTGGGGTTGGGTGCTCTGAGGGTCTCAGTGAGGAAAATGAAAATGTGATTTGAGCAGCTTGGTCTGCAGGGAGTTAAATGGGGATCAAACATAAATATTGTACCCATATCTATAAATTATATTAGAAATAGAACAGAGTTTTGCTGCTAGTTGCTTCTAGGAGGTTTTGCTTCTTGCACATGGAAATTCCAGCAGCTCTTCCCTTCCAGGGCAGGGAATGGAGCTGGGAAGGGGCTGGAGAATCCCTGAGGGAAATGGGAAGGGGCTGGAGAATCCCTGAGGGAAACGGGAAGGGGCTGGAGAATCCCTGAGGGAAATGGGAAGGGGCTGGAGAATCCCTGAGGGAAATGGGAAGGGGCTGGAGAATCCCTGAGGGAGCTGGGGGGGCTCAGCCTGGAGAAAAGGAGGCTCAGGGGGAATTTCTGGCTCTGCACAACTCCCTGACAGGAGGGGACAGCCGGGGGGATTTGGGATCTGGGAACAGGGACAGGAGGAGAGGGAACGGCATGGGGAGCTCAGGGTGGATTTTGGGAATATTCCCAGCCCTGGTGACCTCCTGAGCCCTGGGGAAAGGTTGGACCCCGAGGTCTGAGGGGCTTTTCCAGCCTGGAGCTCTGAGCCCACCCCAGTCCCTGCCTGTCAGGGGTGGCTCAGGTGGATCCTCCACACCCCAAACCCTCCCTGGTGGGAGCAGCAGCAGCTCCTTCTGCTGGGCCACCAGCTTCCCTCTGTTCCTGCCCTCTGGAAATCACATTTCCTTGCTTTTCCTACCTGCAAATGCCAGCAGGAATTTTAATGGGATGTTTGCCTTGCTTGAACAAATGCAGCCTTCATTAGTTGTTATTTTTCCCAGCCATAGGCAGTGGCAAATCCCACGCCAGACTTTTGTGACTGTGTCTAATAAATGTTGCCTCGAGGCCTGGTGCTGTGTTTAACAAGCACAGATCTTGCTGCTTTCCTGGCCTTTCTTCCCAAAAAAGAAATCTCTGCTGCTGCCTCACGCTCCCCATCCTCCCTTTGCTGGCAGGAAAAATCTTTTTTTTTTTCTTTCCAAGGTTCTGAGCGGAGATTGTTTTCTACACTTTCAAAAAAAAAAGGGACCAAAACAACACCAAAAAAAAAAAAAAGCCTCTTTTTCTTGATTTGCTGCCTTTTGCTTAGGAAAAGGAAGAGTCGGTGACATTTGGAGTGCTGGGGGAACCATTCCATGCCTCTGTGAATGTATGGAAGAAGGAAATGCATCCTCGTGCTGCCTGCAAGCATCTCCTCCCCTCCCTGAACTTCCTTTACGCTCCTCCTTACTTTCTAGAAAACCATTTTTTGTGCCAAAAACCCCCCAAGTTCAACGCCAAGGTCACCCAGATCTTTCTCTACGAGTGTGTCCCTCGGCAGTAAAATATCCAGGAGAATCCAATTGCCTCATTGATGGGGATCCATAGAACAAAGTCACGCACGGGGGATGCAGTCATGGATGGCACTGGGGTGTTGCTGATGATGCCATAAATACGAGATGGGTCCCTGGGGGTCCAGACGAGGCAGTTAATCCACAGAGCACCAGGTGGGAATGATTCTGCTTTTCCTGCCACCACCACTGCCTGGCCTGAGCTGCAGGGACCCCCAGGAGCCCTGGATCCATCTCCCGGTCCTGCAGAGACCCCCAGCAATCCCACCCTGTGCTGGGAGCTTCGTCCAACCCCTCCTGGAGTCCTGACAGCAGGAATTCTCAGGACACCTCTCTGTCATTTCTGGGTGCAGCTCCTCTGCCTCTGCCCCCATTGTCATTTTTATAGATCCATTTTTATATATCTATTTTTATACATCCATTTTTATATATTTATTTCTGTATATCCATTTTTATATATAATTTTATATCTTTATTTTTATATATAATTTTTATATATCCATTTTATATATCATTTGTATAGATTTATTTTTATATATAATTTTATATATCTATTTTTATATATTTATTTTTATATATAATTTTTATACATCCATTTTTATATATCCATTTTTTATGGGACCCAGGCTGTGATCCCCAGTTTCAGGCTGGATTGCACAGGCAGGTTCTGGCTGAGCAGGACCCCGGGAATTCCTGGCAGCGGTGCCGTGTGCAGGTGAAGA
This sequence comes from Sturnus vulgaris, assembly GCF_052056855.1. Lineage (NCBI taxonomy): Eukaryota > Metazoa > Chordata > Aves > Passeriformes > Sturnidae > Sturnus > Sturnus vulgaris. The sequence continues at coordinate 686,106 of NC_142251.1, forward strand.
GTTCCCCCTGCTGCACTGAGCTGGGTGTCCTGCAGCCAGACCCTGCCCGGGCCACGGGGACATCCCGGGAATGTCCCTGCCCTGGGGACATCCCTGCACTCACCTGAGCACATCCCGGGAATGTCCCTGCCCCGGGAATGTCCCTGCACTCACCTGAGCACATCCAGGGAATGTCCCTGCCCTGGGGACATCCCTGCACTCACCTGAGCACATCCCGGGAATGTCCCTGCCCTGGGAATGTCCCTGCCCCTGGAATGTTCCAGCCCTGGCAGCGCTGCCCAGGCAGGGCTGGGTGCCCATCCCTGTGGCATTTCAGTGCCCTGTGCATGTGGCACTTGGGGACACGGGCCAGCCCAGGGGTCACAGCAGCTCCTGTTCCCGCACTCCCATCCAGTTTTCCCCCTGGACAATCCCGTGCCGGGAGGCACCAGCAGAGCCCAGAGCAGGAGCCCAGCTCTGCTTCCACCAAAAGCTGCAAAGAAAACGCTGGGATTTAACTTAACAGCCCTTGGTGGATTTTTCTGGGGCAGACAATACCAGGAAGGATCATTTATCATAAGTACATTCCTCTAATATTCAGAGAAACAATTTTTCAGCTCTGTGTTATCTGTTATTGCTCTTTTTATGTTTTTGTTCCTTACTATGAGTTTCTGTTCAGGAGAAAAAAAAAAAAAAAGTCTATTTCAGAGTGACTGGTGTCCTACATGCAGCTCTTGTGTGATATGTTCAATATTTTATGATTCTTTTCTTTTTAAGTATTTCTAAGGAGCAGAACGTCGCCGGCTGCTGAGGAGAAATCGGATTTGTTATTATTGAACAATCCTTAGAAAGGGAGATGGAACCATAGAGGTGTGGGGGAAGCTTAAAGGTTGAACTCTTCCATCTCCAAAGCAACACAGAAGGCAGCTGGAAATCAGAGCTGTGGCTTCTGACCTTTATGTCATCCTGGTTCTGAAACAGAATCCGGGATTAGAATCCAGGGGTGAATTTTGGTTCCAAGGCTGTCACTGCTGGCAGCAGCAGGGTAAAGGATTTTCCCCCCACAGCCCTGTCCCTGCGTGCCCTGGGCAGAATCCCGGAGCCACTGAACCATCTGGGCTGGAAAATCCTTCCAGGATCACCGAGTCCACCCTGGGCCTGATCCCAGCCTGTCCCCAGAGCACCCGGTGCCACCTCCGGGAATTCCTGGGACACCTCCAGGGATGGGGATCCAACCCTCCCTGGGCAGTGCCCATCCCTGACCCCCCTTTCCATGGGGAAATTCCCCAAAATCCACGCTGAGCCTCCTCCTGTCCCTGTTCCCAGATCCCAAATCCCCCCGGCTGTCCCCTCCTGTCAGGGAGTTGTGCAGAGCCAGAAATTCCCCCTGAGCCTCCTTTTCTCCAGGCTGAGCCCCCCCAGCTCCCTCAGGGATTCTCCAGCCCCTTCCCATTTCCCTCAGGGATTCTCCATTCCCTTCCCATTTCCCTCAGGGATTCTCCAGCCCCTTCCCATTTCCCTCAGGGATTCTCCAGCCCCTTCCCATTTCCCTCAGGGATTCTCCATTCCCTTCCCAGCTCCATTCCCTGCCCTGGCCACGCTCCAGCTCCATTTCCACATCTCTTGTCCTGAGTTAAGTCCCCGGTTAAACCCCAGCCAGCCCCACAGTTCAGATTTTCCCAATCTCAGGGCACGGTGCAAGAGCAGCAGCTCAGAGGTCACCGGGAGGTGGAAATTCTTCTCCAGGATCAGCGTGAGCCCAGGAGAAAAAAAAAAAAATGCGTGAAACTCCAGATGAAGAAGAAACAGTGCTAAAAAGATCGTCCAACTCTTCCTCCTTTCCTTCTCTTACTTCATAAATCATTTTGTTTATGTAAGGGAGAACAATAAAGCAGGCCAGATTTAGAAAACATTTTTTTCCTGTCAACGGGCAGAATGATTGATGCTGTGCAAAACCAGATTCTAAGTAGGAAAAAAAAAGCTCTCAGGGATGATTTACTGAAACCCACCGAACAATTGGATTTGGATGCTGAAAAATAGCAACTCCTGAGACTAAATTAATTAATGAAATATTTGGGAATGGCCTTGAACAGTTAGAACCAAACAGAAGGGGGGGGGAATGGCATAAAATTGTCTTCAATTCCAACCTACTCTCCACATTATAAAGGAAATTATTTAAGAATTAGAGTGTAGCTCAAATATCTGGAGACAGAAGAGGAGCCTTGAGCAGTGGAGCCTTTTCAGGAGCCTTGGTGGCTGTGTGACAATGTGTGGCTCTGGAATGACAACGGAATGACAATGGAATGACAATGGAATGACAATGGAATGACAATGGAATGACAATGGAATGACAATCCTGCATTTCTCAGCCCCGGGCTCCATCCCTGGGAGCAAACAGAGCCCGGGGAGCCGTGCCAGGAGCAGGAGCTGAGGCAGGGCTGGGGACACACGGGAATGGGGAACATCCCTGCATTCCTGGGAATGGGAATAATGGGAATAATGGGGATAATGGGAATAATGGGAATAATGGGAATGATGGGAATGGTTCAGGGAGGGTTCTGCAGCCCCACAGGCAGAGGGCTCCAAGGAATGGGGTGGAGAGGCTGCAGGGTGACAGGACAGGGACATTTCTCTCCCCTGGGATGGCTGGGAATGTTTATTAAACTGGGATATTGTCCTGGCCAGCCCCAGTATCTATAGAAACACGATCCTGCCCACTTGGCTGGGAATATTTCGGGAGCTGCCTGGCCCAAGATGATTTTTCTTCTCCGTGCTCGGCTTTGAAGCCTTGGCAACACACAAACACTGCATTGATCCCAAGCCTTTCCCACAGCTCCTGCCTGGCTGGAAATCTGTTCCAGGGGTTAAAAATCAACTGGTTGAGAGTTGCCAGTTCCTGGTTGTGAACCCAAACCCTCCTGGGATGCTCCCAGCAGGAACAGCGTGGGCTCAGCACGTCCCTGCTCACTTTGGAATTAAATCTCACATATCCCGGCCTGGAATTCTCTGTCTGGGATCTTCAAACCCGTCCTGCTCCAAATGCAGCCTGGGGGTGGTGGCAGCTCCGTGTGTCACGCTCAGAAAGGGACACTGAGGGCTGGCTGGTCCCAGCCTGGGGAAGTCAGACGTTGTAAATTTGTTTTCCCTTCCCTTCTGCTGCCACTGGTCATGGAATCACAGACCCCAGCATGGCCCTCTCAGACCCCAGCACTGCCGAGGCCACTCTGCCCCACGTCCCCAAGTGCCACATCCACATTTCAATTTATTTTAAATCCCTCCAGGGACGGGGGCTCAGCCCTGCCCTGGGCAGCCTTTTCCAGGAGGAATGTCCCCAAAATCCTGCTCGAGCCTCCCTGATCCCTTTAGGGTCCCCCCTGGACACCTCCAGACCCGTTTGTCACCCATCTCCAGGGACTGCCAGGCTTTTTTCCCCTCACTGAGGCTCTCAGAGAAAGATTTGCTGCTGTTTCCCACAGGATTTATATTTACACCCAGCCTCCACCTCTTCCAGGTGAAGAGAAATCTCTCCACTTTTCCTGTCCTACTTGGATGTGGATATTAATCTCCAGGAGCCTCCACACTGAGCCCATCACCTGCAGGTACCAACCTTAACACAGAGCAGTGGCTCCCAAGTGGCTGAAATCAAAGCAGACTGAAAATAATCCCTTTTTCCTCTCCTCCCTCCCTGCCCTCCCAGCTCCCAGCTGTCAGAGGCGTTCCATGTCCTGCCTCTGAGCAGCGTTTCTTGTCTCCTATGGATCTCCAGTTTTCAGATTCACTCTCCTGACGTGGCTGAGAATGAAGCTTGAAATACAGAGATTTCTTCAAGGCAGGATTTACGGGAGTTTAACTAAGACCCGAAGAATAATACCTACAGTTTCTGGAGGAGAAATGATTTTTAACTTCAATATTTTGCCTGGCTACATCTGAAGAACACAAAACACTTCCCAGAAAACCATTTTCACGGAGAAGTGCCACCCCCAGCAGAAATCTGGAGAACATTCCTGTTTCACTGCCCCAAATACCCAGGCAGTTGTGTGGAAAATCCATCCGTGGCTGGAGCTGCTGCAGTGGAGCTGACACCCTCCACTGGGCAGGGGAAAGGAAAATTCCCCTGGGGCAGAGGGGGCGTGGATGATGTGCATTTTAATGGGAAAAACACAGATTAAATCCCACAGCAGGAATACAGAGAACATAAAGAGAATTCATGGAATCCTGAGACGGGTCCAAAGCAGAGGGTTCAGTCTAGGACGTGGGTTTAGGGCTGGCTGTTTGCTCCAGAGCTGGTTTAAGTGGGGACATCCCAGAACCCCACAATCCCAGGCTGGTTTGGGATGGGAGGGACCTCAAATCCCACCCAGTGCCACCTCCCACTGTGCCAGCCTGGCCTTGGGCATTTCCAGGGATCCAGGGGCAGCCACGGCTCCTCTGGGAATTCTGTTCCACCCTCCCAGCCAGGAATTCCTTCCCAAGAAGTTTCCTCTTGTATTCCTCAGCCCTGGGTCCCAACGCCCTCGGTTTATGATAAATTTCAATGCATTCATTAAAACCAGCTCCATTATTCATCTTAACTCCTTTCCACACGTCCTGGGACTTTTTGTTTTTTAAATTAATTAAAATTAATTCTCCCTGTACAACTGCAGTTTGCTTGCATCTGGAGCTCACCCACAGCACAACCACCACGGAGCAGCCCAGTGCAGGCAGCTCACACAAAGATTTGGATTTTCTGTGGATTTTCTGTGCTGTGCTGGAGGGAGGGCTGGGCAAGGGGGATTTTTTAGGGAATTCAGGAGCCTGGGCTGTGCAGGGCTCTGTGCATTCCCACACACACCGTGCTAAAGCTCTTCCCAAGGATTCTTTATCAGCCACACAGCCCATAAAACTTAAATAAGTACATTTATTTTTTTCCATTCCCACCAGTGATGCTCGGGACCTCCTGGAAACAACATTTATTTTCATTTTTTAGCAGTTTCTCGGCAATATAACATTTCCCAATGTTAACACCACCAGCAGCAACTGTAAATGCTGGTGAGGAGCCAGAGCTGAGCTTTAGCACACGGAATTTATTTCCCTGCTCTCAGCCCAGCCCCGTCCTGCCCAGAATCAGGAGTTAATGGATTAGCAGGGCAGGAACAGCTAATTACTGGAACATCAATATCCTCGTGCTTTGGAGGATCAGAGGTCACAGAGAAAGAGATGTGAGTTTAAATCAAGGCTTTGATTGTGAGCTCGTCCTAAAGAGTAATTATCAGAGTGTGTTAGTGCATGTAATAACTGCTAATTATGGGATGTGGGGCAAAACTTCTGCTCCGGCAAGAAACTTCAGCCACAGCTCCTGGACATGGAGATCAGCTGATCTTTACAGAATCACAGAATCATCCAGGCTGGAAAATTCCCTGAAAGATGGACTGAAAAATCCAGGCCAACCATCCCCAGCAATGCCAAGGCCACCCTGCTCCGTGTCCCCAAGTGCCACCTCCACAGGGCACTGAAATCCCACAGGGATGGGGACCCAGCCCTGCCCTGGGCAGCGCTGCCAGAGGAGGGTCAGGCTGGACATCTGGGAAAATTCCATCCTGGACAGGGCTGGGCATCCCTGGGCCATTCCCTCTCCTCCTGTCCCTGTTCCCAGATCCCAAATCCCCCCGGCTGTCCCCTCCTGGCAGGGAGTTGTGCAGAGCCAGAAATTCCCCCTGAGCCTCCTTTTCTCCAGGCTGAGCCCCCCCAGCTCCCTCAGGGATTCTCCAGCCCCTTCCCAGCTCCATTCCCTGCCCTGGACACGCTCCAGCCCCTCGGGATCTCTCTTGTCCTTGCTGAAGGACAGCAGTGACACCATGGTGGGGATTTATTGCTTCCACAACAGGGACATATTCTAATTATTGATGGAAAGTGCCTGTGACACCCCTGCTACAAAAAAAGTCCCCAGTGAACAGGCCAGCTTATCCAGAGCCCATGGAATTGGATTCTCTGACTGGTTTGGGCTGGGGGGACCCCAAATCCCCCCCAGTGCCAGCCCTGCCATGGCAGGGACATCTCCCACTGTCCCAGGGTGTCCCAATGTCCAGCCTGGCCTGGGACACTCCAGGGATGCAGGGGCAGCTCCTGTGGAAGATTCCTCTGGAGGAATCTCTGGTCTGTTGGAATTCCTGGCACAAGTCAAGGCATCCATTGATTCCCTCAGTAAATGAATCAGATGTGTGGAGCACAAATTGATCTAAATATTGGAATTTTCCTATGTAAATGTCAGGAGTCTACAAGCAGCAATTAATGAAAGACAGGATGAGCACTGGGGGGTTGTAAAGGCATTTTGGGGAAATAAATGGAGATAGCAGCACTGCTCTGCAGTGTTCTGCCCTGCTGGCAGCTCTGGGCAGGTGTGCAGTGAATCCCTGGAAAAGCAGGAGCTGCTGAAGGGAAGCACAAGGAGCTGGGGAAAAAGAGAGGGGAAATGGGAACAAAGGAAGAACAGGCCAAAAGAAAGAGAGTAATTGCCAGCAAGAATATTCCCATTGGAAATGGAACACGAAGAACTGCACAGGACAAGGTTTTTGTTCTGAACATCCTCAGATGAAACCTAAAATTACATAAATCTTTGCATTTTTATCAATGGCCTTAATACACTCTGCTATTTAATTGTATAAAGCCATCCTTTACAAGAGTATCTGTACTTTTTCAAATAAATCCTGCTTTTAATTTTAAAAAAAACCTTCAACATCCCATGAAAAGCTACAGATGGAGTTTTCACAGAGAGCTGTTGGAATCCTCCTCGTGTTGAGCACATCCCCAGCAGAGCCCTGCTGCACCTGCTGCTTTACATCTCTGAATATTCATGGTCCAGCCTGGAGGGAGGGCTGGGGGCTGCCCTGGGCTCAGCCCATCCCACCCAGCTGATCCCAGCTGATCCCAGCTGATCCCAGCTGATCCCACTGCTCAGGCACAGGGATTGTGGGCAGCAGGGAGGGATCCATCCCTGGCAGCAGGAGAATTCCTGGCAGTGCCCAAGGCCAGGCTGGACATTGGGACACCCTGGGACATTGGGAGGTGTCCCTGCCATGGCAGGGGTGGCACTGGGGGGGATTTCAGGCCCCTTCCATCCCAAACCAGTTGTGACTCTGTGGTTTTATGAACTCCACTGTTGTTTGATTTTCTTTTTTTTTGGCAGAGTCAGGACTGAATGCATGAGAGAAGGAATTTCTTTTGGGACTCATCTGTTTATTAGTTCTGCCTGCCTAGAAAGGCAGGAACCCCTTTAAAATAGAGAATGTAAACCCCCTCCCTCCAAATTATAATTTTGAAATTAAGGGGCTCTCAGGCAAAGAAATGGGAATAGGAATAACAGTTCTTTACTGAAATTCCAAAAGCAATGCAGTATTGCAGAGAACAAACCCAGAGCAGGGGCAGAGGGAGAATCCAAGGTGCCCCCGTCAGTCAGTCAGGGTTGGTGCAGTCCCATTCCATGGTGGCTGCATCCTCCTGCAGTGACAGATGTGGTTCTGCTGGAGCAGGGCTCCTGCACAAGGTGCAGTTTTCCTCCAAAGCTGCAGGGATGATGTGCAAGGCTCTGGTTTTCCTCTGGGATGCAGTGGGAAAAGGCTGCTCTGCTGTTCCAAATCTCCCCTTTGATCTGGGTAGGAAATGCTCGGCTCCTGCCCTGGCTGGAGCATCTCCCCATGGGATGATGGAATTTGATCAGCCCTGCCCTGGGACTGCACGGCCATGAACAGGAGAGATCTCCTGGAGGGAGGATGGGCTGTGGGCAAGATAAAGAACACTGCAACAGCTGGGTGAACAGCTGGAACATGAACAGCAGAGATCCCCACAGAGATCAGGATCACTGCCACAGCTGGGTGAACAGCTGGAACATGAACAGCAGAGATCCCCACAGAGATCAGGATCACTGCCACAGCTGGGTGAACAGCTGGAACATGAACAGCAGAGATCCCCACAGGGATCAGGATCACTGCCACAGCTGGGTGAACAGCTGGGGACAGAATCCAGACTGTGCTGGGCACATCCTGTGCTGGAACCTAAGTCAGTTCTTATCTACATTACTGTGAGTTTTACAGCACTTCAAGCTGACAAGCTAAAAATGGAGCCCTATCTCTCTCTACAAGGCCTTTTAAGGCCAAATTGTTTAATTAAGAAAAGCCACCTAAATGATTTTTACTTTTAACCCAATAACCAACCACTGCAGCCCACAATGCAGATTTTTCTATTTAATTACAAAACATTCCTCAAACCTATGAAGAACAAAACCTCCATCTTGTCTTCCATATATTACTATATTCTAAAACCCCAAATTTTAATTTTTCCCCATGTGATTTGACACACTTCTCTTCAAACTTCACACCCATGATCCCAGTTCCATCATTCAGTTTTGGAAGTTTCTCCACGGCCTCAGGTCAGATGCAGATTTCTCCTGGGGGTCTGTCAGCACAGAAAGTCAAAAACTCCCATTCCAGGGTTCCAACCCTCCACCTCCTTGGCCTTCACTTGGATTCGTTTTATTGATATTTTATTTTCAGCAGGAGTTAACCCAGAGCTCACTGTGAGCCTGCAGTGTTTGTGTGGAGGGATTCAGGGACCTGTCACACGAGTGCTGCCCCTGCTGAGAGGCCACTCTGACACAAGAATAAATCCCCACGTTGGCATTTATTACAAATTCTAATGAAAATAGAGACAGGGGGTTTTTATTTCTTCCTCCTGAGCATATGTAGAGTTTTAACACAAGCATTTTATTAAAAATCAGAGTTATGAATCATTCATGGCCAACAAGTGACTCCCACTCGTTGGCAGAATGACCCGAGCTTGGCTTTTCACTGACAACAAATAAAGCAGCACTTAATGAACTCAGACAGGTTGTTCTGAAGGCACTGAAGAAGCAAAATCAGGTGGACTTTTTGGATTTAAAAAAAAAATTATAAATTTTGTCAGCATCTCACCGGGCTGGGTTTTTTTTTTTTTTCCCCTTTTTTGAATAATGAATGGAGTTGTTTTAAGGCAGTGTTAATGCTGGGAGTGCTGGGTGAGGGATCCAATTGAGAGGCTGTCAGGGGCTCTGTTGTTTCCCTGACAGGGGTTGTCATGTCCCTGTGACACCTGATGTGCACAGCCCCGGCTGATAAACGGCTGAAAGATGGAACTGTCACTCTGCATTACCTGGCACCAGCAATTACCTGGCTGGGCTCTCCCTGGGGGGACAGCGAGGGTGGGAGGTGGGGATGCACCCAGGGAGCCACCCCAGGGCCTGGCACGGAGGGATTGACCCCAGCTCGGCTGGGAATGGGAATTCTGGGGAGGGTTTGGGTGGCTGGGCTTCAGCAGGGACAGAGGAGACGGTGGAGACATGGGAGAGGGAAAAGGGAAAAGGGAAAAGGGAAAAGGGAGAAGGGAGAAGGGAGAAGGGAAGGGAAGGGAAGGGAAAGGGGAAGGGGAAGGGGAAGGGGAAAAGAGAAGAGAAGAGAAGAGAAGAGAAGAGAAGAGAAGAGAAGAGAAGAGAAGAGAAGAGAAGAGAAGAGAAGAGAAGAGAAGAGAAGAGAAGAGAAGAGAAGAGAAGAGAAGAGAAGAGAAGAGAAGAGAAGAGAAGAGAAGAGAAGAGAAGAGAAGAGAAGAGAAGAGAAGAGAAAAGAGAAGAGAAGAGCACACAGGGTGGGGCTATGGGAGGTGCCCCTGCCCCTGCCATGGAACCAGATGAGCCTTAAGGTCCCTCCCAACCCAAACCATTCCAGGATTTCCTGATCCACGGGTGCCTCCAGCTGTGATGGAGATGAGTGCTCGTGCCTGTAGAGAGGAGCCCTGAGTGCCGAGCTGGGTCCCTCCTGGGAGGTCATTTAGATGGGAGAGTTTCCAGCTCTCTGTGGATTTTCTGCTCCTTGGAGCCCGGTGCTGGCACTTCCCTGCTCGTGTCCCTGTTCCTGACAATCCCCCCTGCTCCCGGGGATTGCTGCCAGTGTCCCTGGATGTGTCTCGTTCTTCAGGGGGGCTCTGGGAACAGTTCTGCCATAACCATGGCAACGTGCAGAGTGTGCACAGCGCTCCCAATCCCTGCTGGAACCAACACCAGAGCTGTGGCACGAGGAGGAATCACAGTCACACCCTGCCTGGGCTGGGGAGGGACCCTGGAGGGGCTGGGGACGCCCTGGGCTCTGCCTGGGAGTCAGACAAAGCCATGGTGAGCTGATCCCACACTGGGGACAGAACTGCCTCACCTGGACACCTCCCGGGATCCCTCCTGCCTCACCTGGACACCTCCCGGGATCCCTCCTGCCTCACCTGGACACCTCCCGGGATCTCTCCTGTCTCACCTGGACACCTCCTGGGATCCCTCCTGTCTCACCTGGACACCTCCCGGGATCCCTCCTGCCTCACCTGGACACCTCCCGGGATCCCTCCTGTCTCACCTGGACACCTCCCGGGATCCCTCCTGTCTCACCTGGACACCTCCCGGGATCCCTCCTGCCTCACCTCTGCCTCAGCATCGCCCCCCTGCCAAAAGTTCGGACGTGGGCTCTGATCCAGCCTCGGGGCAAAGCGCGGTTGATACATGTCAGAAAGATTTGGGGTAAAGTTCAGTCCTGAGGAGGTGCTGAGCTGTCAGCCCCCAAACCCTCCTGAGCTGGAGACTCCCCAGGGTGGGCTCTGGGTCTGGGGCCACTGAATTCCTTTGGTTGGCAGTGACACGTTGGTGTCACTGCATGGTGTGAGCTGAAAATGCAGCTTGAACTGAAACCGCAGCTTGAACTCCTCGGTCTATTGAGAATGGGAAAGACAAACTGTGCCAGGAATTTTCTTTTGCACTAAAAGAGACAAGAGGTGGAGAAAGGAGTTCTGCTCCTCAGAGGCCACCCCTGTCTCTCTGCACAGCTCAGGGTGACTCTGGGTGTCAGTGTCACCGTTACAAACAGCTCAGGGTGACTCTGGGTGTTGGTGTCACTGTTACAAACAGCTCAGGGTGACTCTGGGTGTCAGTGTCACCGTTACAAACAGCTCAGGGTGACTCTGGGTGTCGGTGTCACTGTGACAAACAGCTCAGGGTGACTCTGGGTGTTGGTGTCACCATAACAAGGAGCAGGAACAGGGTCTGATTTTCCCTGCTCTGTCCAAAGCTGTGGCAGAATTGCCTGTGAAAACCAGGACATGAAATCGCTTTTGCTGGTGCCAACAGCCTTGTGTGGGATTCCCAAATTCTCCAGGAGCCAAGGAACACTCAGGGGTCTCCTTGGACAGGGGGTCAGGTCATGGGGATGCACCTCTAGGAGTGACCCAGCAAACCAGGGAGGACCCCCTGGGCTGCTCCCTCCTCAGGGCTATTCTGTTCCTTCAGCCTCTTTATTTGGTTGGTTGTTGTTTTGTTTTGTTAAAACATAATTTGGAGAAGAAGCCAAATATTTCCTGTCAGCAAGAGGCAAAAAGCAGAGAGCAGCAGTGAACTCCAGGTGTGAGGAGTCACTTCAGCACCCAGAGGAGCCAAATTCTGCCCTCGGGGCTTGGTGGGATTCAATGCCTTCCACAAGAACAGGGCTCAGGGTAATAATATTTTAGTTTAAATCAAAGTAATAATATTTTAGTTAAAATTAGTGCAAAAAAAACTTGTCTGTGCAGTTCCTTTTGGAAGTGTTCCTTACCCTTTAAATGTTCAGCTGGCACATTCCCATGGACTGGGATCCGTGTGAACAGACTGTAGCACTTGTTTGTGGAGGCAGATTGCCAGAGGAAGAGATGCTTTGGCAAATACATTTCATTTACAAGGACAAAGTAGAAAATCGCGGTTCAGCTCGACTGCTGTGAAGGGGTTAATTATTGCTGTGTTACACTTTTGTCGACTTCACACCGAATTTCAAGGAGTAAACTTGAAATTTGCAGGAGTGGCTGGATCTGCCAAGCCTGGCTGCTGGAGGTGGAAAAGCAAAGGTGAGGAAAGTTTGGAAGCAAAGAAACCTCCCCAGGAAGAGCTGCAGCCTCCAGGGAGGGGCACAGGGAGGGCAGCAGCAGGAGCTCAGATGTCACAGGATGGACATTCCTGGGGAGAATGAGCCAGGAACTGCAGGAATTTGGGGATGGATATTCCTGGATGGACATTCCTGGGGAGAATGAGCCAGGAACTGCAGGAATTCAGGGGGGGATATTCCTGGAGAGAATGAGCCAGGAACTGCAGGAATTCCTCCTTAGGAATTAGTTTAATCACATCTTATTTTCCTTGACAACCACCCCCTAAATGATGAACCTTTTCCAACCTGGCTTTTACAAACATTTCTATTAGATCTTCTTTTTACCTGTCTCACCTTTACTCCTCCATTAAATGCTTTTGCTCTGAGGAATTTGTCATCAAAATCAGGATCTTTGAAGCACAGTAATTAATGCTGTTAGTGGGGGCATTATTTATCCTGCCTCACACCTCTGGGGTCCAAACACACCTTTAAAATTTATAAATATTGACTTTTTAATTCCTGTTTTTCCGGAACACATCCCCTCCCTTCGAGGAGCAGGTTTAGAGAACACAATTCCTGCTTTTCCTGCTGGGAGTGCCACTCCTGTGATGCCAGGGGGGCACAGAGCCCTTCAGCACCGCTGCCCAACATCCCACAACATCCTGGAACAGTCCCTGCCCACCTGCACTGCCAGGCTGGAATGCTGGAAAAGCCTTTTGTGTTTCCCAGAGAAGCTGGAATGCTGGAGGAGGAGGCTTTGCTGTCCCCACAGAATGATCTGCAGCAGCAACGTGCTGGAAAATGAACAAACGACACAAGGTTTTGTGTCTTTTCAGACTCCTCTGATTCCAGAGGGGAATCCTGCAGGCCTTTCCCAAAAGACTTCCCAGAGGAGGGGAAGAGAAGGAAAAGTGAAAGGAAAACAGTGACACAGAGCAGTTCCTTGGATCAGCACAGAATCACGGGCTGGTGTGGCTGGGGAGAGGCCTCACAGCTCGGTGGCTGCTCCTGAACAACCCGGAAAACTTGACTTCATTTCACACCTGCTTTAAAACTGAGTTTGAAAAGCTAAACCCGACCTCCTGTAGCTCCAAGAGACTCCTGAGCTGAGCTGCCAGCAGCAGGAGAATTGAGGGGAGCACAGGTTGGGATGTGTGCATGGGTCACACCTTGAAGGAAATCATTCCAAAGGCACAACAGCTTTGGAATCGTCATGGAATCCAGGACTGATGGGGATGGAGGGACCTCAAAGCCCATCCCAGGGACACCTCCCACTGTCCCAGGGTGTCCCAATGTCCAGCCTGGCCAGGGATCCAGGGGCTGCTCTGTGCCCTGTGCCAGCCCTGCCCACCCTGCCAGGAACAATTCCTGCCCAATCTCTGCTCTAAATCTAAACCTCACCACTTGCTGGAAAAGCTCTCCAACCAAACGTGGCACCAAAACAAGGCAGGGATGACCAACAGCCCGTGGGCATCCCACACCCTCCCCTGGGCACTGCTTGGGTTCCACACAAACCCCACAGGGGTTTATGGCACCTGCAGTGCCCAGCACATCCCACATCCCATATCCCACATTCCTGCTTATCCCAGAGCAGGGCACGCTGAGCCCAGCACATCCCACATCCCACATCCCACATTCCCTATTCCTGCTTATCCCAGAACGGGGCACACTGAGCCCAGCACATCCCACATTCCTGTTTATCCCAGAACAGGGCACACAGAACCCAGCACATCCCACATCCCACATCCCATATCCCACATCCCTGTTTATCCCAGAGCAGGGCACGCTGAGCCCGGAGCAGCCCAGCCCTCCCTGCCCTGCTCGGTGCAATTACAGCAGCTCAAAGCAGACCCACAGCAGCCAGATCACCCTGCTGGAAGCCCTGCACTCCTTTAACTCCCAGAGCTGAAATTATTATTATTATTGTGTCTTGGAAGGCATCAACAACGTATTAAGTGCTTTAAAGTGATGCTTAAAAACCTGGGAGCCCTGAGCTGCCGAGTGAAGAGCGCAGCACCCCGGGAAGGGCTGGGAAGGGCTGCAGGCACAACCTTCCTTTAATTACCTGCCTTTGATCTTCCTGGCCTCTGTACCATTTAGTTTTTCTCCAGGAAACTGATTTTCAGGGCTCCTCGGTAGGAATTGGCTGTCTAGAGCCGGGCCAATTAAACAGTTTTGTGCACATTGATTCATTCTCAAACTGCTCGCTTTCATTACGCTAAAATGATGGCTGATGTATTTCTCATTTACCGGGTTATTATCAATTCCTCACCCTCGTCTGAAGGCCAAATGTGCTGTGATAGAAACAGGAATCCAATAAAAGTGTTCACAAGCTGTTGGGATATGGGGGAAGATATTTAAATGGAGCTTTGTGGGAGGAACAGGGGAAAAGAGGAGCAGCACAGCAGAAATCCGTGAGCAGAGCTGCTCATTCAGTGAAGGGAATATCCTGGACAGTGCCAGGATTGTGTCTGGGGACTCCAGGTCACCAAAGTCCAACTGGGCTTTGCTTTAGTCATAAATTAAAAGCCTGGGGCTATTTTTCAGTTCCCAGTTGGATTTTCAGCTTTTAATCTCAGCTCTGTCTGTCCCTGGATCCCTGGCAGTGCCCAAGGCCAGGCTGGACATTGGGTCACCCTGGGACAGTGGGAGGTGTCCCTGCCATGGCAGGGCTGGGATTTAATGTCCTTCCCCACCCGAACTGCTCTGAGATTCCCCTAAATTCCCTAAATATTAAATGAGTTTAGCACACAGATTTCCTCCCAGTATTTTTTGATACAGAGGACATCACAGCAGAAGAACTCCATCACTCATTCATTTACTCCCTGGCCCTGCTGGCTCTCTCTCCCTGGAATGACATTTCCTGATGGATATTCCCACTTTTATGAAAGGCTTTTTCCTAAAGGCACCCGGGAATGAATCAGCTCCAGGTTGTTTTCCCTCCCTGGCACCCTCAGGAGCAGCTGGGGGGTGCCTGTGGGTCAGGAGAAGGCAGGGAATACTGGGAATATCCCGCTGGCCACAGGAAAATCCAAAGTTTTGTTACATTTCTTTTATAGGAAAGAGCTTTAATTAAGGAGAGGTGATTAAAATGGATCAATGGCTTGCACTGGTATGGTAAAAACGTTTATACAGTTGGTTTAAACTGAGATGGTTTTTAGCAAATTGTAAGGCAGCTCCTTTTCTGCAGACTCTTTTTTTTTTGTTGTTGTTAATTACTTAGGATTTTCAGCTGCATTGCATGAGTAAAATTAATAGTTTTGAAGAATAAAATTAATAGTTTTGCAGAATAAAATTAATAGTTTTGCAGAGTCAAATTGACAGTTTTGCTGCTCCTGCTGCATCCAACAGCCCCGTGCCCTGCGCCAGGGGCAGCCTGAGGACAATCCCTGCTCCCAGGGCCAGCCCCACACAGGTAGCATTTCTCATTGACACATCTCGATTTAAAACATTCCATGGGAAAGCAGGAGGGGTTTTTTTCCATGGAAAACACGCGTTCCTCAAGTGCCACCTGCTGTCCTGACAGCACCAGGGCACAGCAGTGGTGAATCCTTCCAGGAGTTTCTCACCGTCTCATTCCTGTCACAATGGATAAAAGATTCGTGTTAATCACAAAAGCATTGGGGTTTGCATAAACCAGAATACTAAGCTCTGAAGCATGGACACTAGATAAAGGAAATTATATGATTAAATCATTCTGTTTAAAATCACTTTGTTATGTTATATTATGTTGTATTATGTTACATTATGTTATGTTATGTTTTTCAAATAAGTTGTATCGGTTCCCAGCTTGCAAAATCGGACTTCCCAAAAAGCCCTTCCTGCCTTTGTCTGATCAATGCTGCCTATCCCAAAATCCAGACTTCCAGAACTTCTCTGGTGGTTATCTACAAGGATTAGATGGCAATCTGTGACTGATTATCACCCAAAAGCTTTGTGAATTTGTGTAAGGATGTTTATTCGACCACCACTGCTTACCTGGCAAAATTATGACAGCAAAAAAACCCCAAAAATATTGATTACAATGAGAACCCACAGTATAAGAAGAGGCTGCAAACCAAGGTTGGGTGGAGCGTGGAGTGGGCAGTGACCCCTCAGGTTCCCCAGCACTGCTTGCTCTTTCTATATCAAATAAAGCAATCCAAAATTCTGCTGAATATCGAGACTTTTGTCTCTCATTTCTAACATTCCAAATTCCAGCCCAGCCCTTCCCTGGCAGCAGGAAAACCCAGCTTTGTCCTTGCTGATTACCGGCGACATTGCCTAGGTGGGAATTGGCACAGCCCCCTGCGCAGAGCGGGTGCCCCAGCACTGCTTCACACTTTTATAAATCAACAGCAACAGCACTGTCATCTCCTCATCACCAGGAGAGGGGAGTGATAAAAACCAGCTCCAGAACCAGATCCCAGATGATTTTTTCCACAGGATGTGGCTACAAGAAGGAGAGAGAGAGTAAAAGCTGCCAGGAAGGTTAACATCTGCTATAAACAAACACGCGGGATGTGAGTGGGGAATGCTGGGCCACCTAAGCACTGCAGATCTTGGCAGAGCATCCCCAGTCCAGAAAAAAAAAAAAAAAAAGAAAAAAAGGAGGGGAAGGGGATCAGAGGGGCTTTGAAAGGAGCTCTGTGGATGGGCACGGCCGTGGCACCCTGGGGACACGCAGGGAACAGAGGACAATGTCCCAGCGCTGGCACACACCCACCCACAAACCACGGCATGGGGCCTTGATCCAAATTAAAAATATTTATTTACATAACGGACTGACTCAGACACCTTTTTCTCTTTTCCATTTCCTTTCTCCCTTTTCCCTCTTTCTTTCCCCCATTTCCCTTTCCCATTCCCCTTTTCCTTCTTCCCTTTCCCTTTTTCTTTTCCCTTTTCCCTTTCCCCTTCCCTTTTTTCCTTTCGCATTTCCCTTCCCCCTTTTTTGATTTCCCTTTCCCATTTCCCTTTTCCATTTCCCTTTTTCATTTCCCCTTTTCCATTTCCCATTTCCCCTTTCCCCATTTCCCTTTTCCCATCTCTATTTTCCTTTTCCATTTCCCCCTTTCCCATTTCCCGTTTCCCTTTTCCCATCTCCCTTTCCCCATTTCCCGGGTCCCCCTCACGGTCCCGTCGCTCCGCCAGGGGGCGCTCGCGGCCCGCTCTGGGCCCCGGGGCTGAGGTGTCCGCGGCGCTGCCTGAGCGCAGGGCGCGCGGGGCGGGGCGGGCCAGGCCGCAGGCGCGCGGCGGGGCAGCCCGAGCGGCGCAGGCCCCCGGGTCCTGCGTGTGGCGGCGGCGCTCGGCCCGGCCCGGCTCGGCCCGAGATGGCGACCAAGAACTTCCGCGTGAGCGACGGCGACTGGATCTGCCCCGACAAGAAGTGAGGGCACGGCCGGCAGCCAGGCGGGCCGCGGGGCGGGAGCGGGGCAGGGAGCGCAGCGGCGCCGGGAATGTGGACGGGGAGCGAGGCAGGGAGCGGGAGCGGGGCAGCGCAGGCACACCGGGAGCGGCGGCCGCCGGCTCGGGGGGCGGCACGGCCCGGCCTCGGGGAGTTGGCTTTGGGCGTGGGACGAAGTCGGGTTAAATTGGGGGAATGCGCAGCGCTGGAGCCCCGCGCTGGGCGGGTTCCAGCTCTCGGTAATCCCGGCCCGCGTGCTCTGCTCCGTGCCCAGGTGCGGCAACGTGAACTTCGCCAGGAGGACGAGCTGTAACAGATGTGGCAGAGGTGAGTTCCCACCGGCACACGCCTTGTCCCCTTGTCTCCCTCTGCCCCATAAAACAGCATCAAAAATTCCTATCGAGCACGAAGCTGTTTAAGAAGTCCCCCTATTTTTGTTTAAAAGACCCTTAAATGCTTCTTCCAAGTTGTGAGGCTGCTGTTTCAGGCGCTCTCGTGTCTCTCCCCGCAGAGAAGACGACGGAGGCCAAGATGATGAAGGCGGGGGGGACGGAGATCGGGAAGACGCTGGCGGAGAAGAGCCGGGGGCTGTTCAGCGCCAACGACTGGCAGTGCAAAACGTAGGCTCCAAACGCACCGCTCCTGCCTTTCCCTGGAAATTCCCTGTGCTGCTGGGACTGCAGGGCTCAGGGCCACAGCCCCGGGCTGTGCTCTGGGGTCAGCACTCCTTTGCTGCACAGCACTTCATTAATAGGGCAGCAGAAAGGTTTGAAATGGCAGCAGTGCCCAGGTAAAAAGGCACGTTTGATAAGCCGAGACACTTGCCAGGTTTGGAGGGAGTGTGGAGATGGAAGTGCCACTCTCATGGCATGGGGAGGTGCTGCCTTTACTGGGAGGAAGGGCAGGCCCTGGCACAGGGTGCCCAGAGCAGCTGTGGCTGCCCCTGGATCCCTGGCAGTGCCCAGGGCAAGGTTGGAGCAGCCTGGGACAGTGGGAGGTGTCCCTGCCATGGCAGGGGTGGTACTGGGTGGGCTTTGAGCTCCCTTCCCACCCAAAGCAGCCATAGCTCTGTGATTCTTGCAATTCCAGTGAGCACCTGACCTGGCAGGTTCCTTCCAGGGAAGGGAACAGAGCTGAAAAGGGGCTGGATCCTCAGGAGAGGCTGAGGGAGCTGGGAAAGGACCCTTCCTGTGCAGCTGTGCTCCTGCCCATTGAGCTGACATCTTCCCTGGATTTGTCCAGTGCTGGAACCTTCCCGAGTGCTGTGTCCCCACCCTTTTATTATTCCCAGCCTGAAGAATAACTTTTTATTCCCAGTCTGAAGGGTAGCCTTTTGTCCCCAGTCTGAAGGAGAACCTTTTATTCCCAGCCTGAATAATAACTTTTTATTCCTAGTGTGATTTATTCCCAACCTGAAGAATAACATTTTATCCTCAATCTGAAGAGTAACCTTTTATTCCCAGTCTGACAGATGATGTTTTACCCCCAGTCTGAAGAACCTTTTATTCCCAATGTGAAGGATAATATTTATCCCCCATCTGAAGGATAATATTTATCCCCAGTCTGAAGGATGACCTGTCCATGTCTGTGTTCTCCCTGCCCTGCAGCTGTGGCAATGTGAACTGGGCGCGGCGCTCAGAGTGTAACATGTGCAACACCCCCAAGTACGCCAAGCTGGAGGAGAGGACAGGTGAGCTGGGGCTGCCTCAGGTGCTGCCACAAAGGGCTCTGCACGTCAGAGTGCACGTTCTGTTTCCCCAGCAGAGCTGGCACAGTTCATGCACGCTGCAGGTTCTTGGCCTCAGTGAGTTTTGGTGCTGTGGGAAGTGGTGGCTCCGTGTGGGAAATCGGGGAACGTTCAACCTGAGCTGTCCCTGTGTTGAGTTTGGGTGTCAGGACTTTGGGAGCAGTGTTGTGTTGTGTTAATCTGCAGAGGCCTGCTGTGGGCTGTCCCTGTGCACGGGGCTGTGCAGATAAGGCTGTTATCTGCTCAGGAGGGCTGGGGCTCAGTTTCAGCTCTCCTGAGGGAATGTGAGCCCAGGGGGAGCTGGGGCAGGATCTCCTTACAGCTCCTGCTGTGCCCTCTGCACCTTGCATGAGGCAGGGAATTCACTGCAGGCCTGGGGGTTCAGAGCACAAAGGCACACAAATAAAGGAGCTAGAGAAGAGCACAGAGCTTATTATTCAAAAGGAGAAACAGTATTTCAGTATTGGATATTGCGAAAACGGCAAAGGATGTTAAATAATCGTATTTCATATAATTGTTATAATTGTAAATAATATATCCACGTATTTATTATTTAAATAATTTATTGAAGTGCTTAGTAATTAATTAAGTTGATAAATACTCTCAGTGGTCCTAATCCATTATTTTAATTGGATTTGTGAGAAACTGCATTTAATAAACGTGCGTGGGAACAATTCATGTTCCTCCTGAGATCCTGTTACATCCTTACGGCAGATCTAAAATTCCGTGAGGGTTTCCAGAGCCCCTGTGGAAGTTTGTGTGCTCAAAGCAGCTGGGTGTGGTGCAGCTGAAGGGATTGTGTTCTTTTGTCCCCTTTTCAAGGCTATGGAGGAGGATTCAATGAGCGGGAGAACGTGGAATACATCGAGAGGGAGGAGTCCGATGGGGAGTATGATGAGGTAAGGGAGGGGCAGGGATGGCTCTGGACAGACTCTCATTGTGTTTTTTAAGGATATCCCATAAAATTGAAATCCAAAATGCTCATATTCCCGTTCATCTCTGTGGAGTCTCATTGTCCCCAAGACGAGCATCTCATTGAAAGTTCCTTGTTGCTATTTTGATGTTCCATAGTGCTGCCCTTTCCCTTGGTGCAAGATCCTATTTAAAATTGATGATTATTCATTTTCTTATAGAGGCGTTATCAGAAATAAAGTTGGTGATTGTTTTTGGTTCAAACCTGTTCTAATCCTGGCACAAAATTCCTCAGTTTGGGCGCAAAAAGAAAAAGTACCGGGGGAAGCCGGTGGGTCCTGCCTCCATCCTGAAGGAAGTGGAAGATAAGGAATCTGAGGGGGAGGATGAGGAGGATGAGGATGAAGATCTCTCCAAGTATAAATTGGATGAGGTAGGGTGCTTTGTTGCTTGGAAGCAGTTTTTAATCACCATTTCAGTGCTGCCCAGGAGCAGGGGAAGGGCTGGTCAGTGTTTTCAGCTGCCTTTAGAGCAGAGCCCTGGCAATAACTGCCCAAAGCTGCTGGAAGAGATTGCACAAGCTCTGCTTTGTTCTAAATACCTGCACTCAAAAATGGGCAGTTTCTTAAATCATAAATTGCAAGCTTGTCTGAGATCAGAACCCAAAACTCAGGTCTTTATTTGGAGCCTGGGTGTGTGGTCACCATGTATAACGAGTGCTCTTGCATTTTCTTCCTAAGGTTTTAAAACCGCATCAGATTGATTTTTTATAAAATGAAATAAAATACTCTGAGGGGTTTTTTTTCATCTTTTCTGAACTATATGAGCATCACTTACTGGATTTTCCACGTCTTTGGGCAGCAGCCCTGCAGAGACATGTGCAGATGGTCGTGTTTTACACGGCAGTCACCAAACTTTGCACATGAGATTTGTCTGCAGAGTTGGGCTTTGCTTAGAGATTCTGAGGGTGAAAATTCATTTAAAGTAAGTGGTAAAAATGTGTCTGTGTGCTCATTAAAGTCACAAAATGACAGAGAGGGAGGGTTGCATGGTTTGGTTGGAGCATCAATTGTCAGTCACTCTTTACTGCTCACAATCGTGGGGTCTCATTAAATCCCGTAGCGCGAGGTAAACGCTAGAATAAACAAAAACCCAAGGCAATGTAAAAGCACTGCCTGAGTTTGCTGCGTTGTGCCTGTCCAGGATGAGGATGAAGATGATGCTGACCTGTCCAAGTACAACCTGGATGCCAGTGAGGAGGAGGACAGCAGCAAGAAGAAGAAGGCGCCGAGGCGCAGCCGCTCCAAGTCGCGCTCCTCCCACTCGCGCTCGTCCTCGCGCTCATCCTCTCACTCGAGCTCAAGGTCTAGGTCCAGGTAAACGGGTACAGGTCCAGGGTAACGCCAGGCAAAATGTCAGTATCTGACTTCCTTATTTACTTTGTCTTGATTGCCTTGCAGTTGTGTAATGATGTGAAATAACTCTCGGTTTACAGAGGGGGTGATGCTCTGCCTGAGCTGCAGCAGGGAGGCTCCGTGGGGCTTGGGGCTCGTTTTACTGGTTTAAGTTGATGTTTGGTGAAAACCTTC
The DNA here is from genome assembly GCF_052056855.1 of Sturnus vulgaris. Taxonomy (NCBI): domain Eukaryota; kingdom Metazoa; phylum Chordata; class Aves; order Passeriformes; family Sturnidae; genus Sturnus; species Sturnus vulgaris. The sequence continues at coordinate 707,643 of NC_142251.1, forward strand.
AAGGAACTTGAATAATGTAATTTGTTTCCAGGTTTTCAGGCTCGTTGGCCGTGTGTGGTTCTGTTGTTGAACAGAGGGGGGCACTGCTGGAGTGGGAGGAGGTGCAGAAGAGGCAGTGATGATGCAGCCCGGGGATTCAGGGAAAGGACACAGTGGGAATATCCTGGGAATAAAGACAAGAAACTTGAACTTGACTTAATGGCAAGTGACAAAGCTTTAAACGCAGTGGCAGTGTTGTCAGAATATTCCCATCAATATTGTTCCCATCCCTGGAAGTGTCCAAGGCCAGGCTGGACAGGGCTTGGTCTGGTGGAAGGTGTCCCTGCCCAGGGAACACTGAAATGAGATGAGCTTTAAGGTCCCTCCCAGCCCAAACCAGTCTGGGATTCTCTGATAACACTGAAGGTTTATAAGGTCTGCTGGGCAGGCTTAAGCTCTCTCATTGCTATTTCAATTCAGTAATAAATGAACAATTCAGTCAGTGCTATGAAATTGGGTGATGTCAGTAATATTGGAGCTTTTCAGCTGCCTTACAGCTCGAGCAAGGAGGATCCTGATTAATCAGAACAAGCTCCCATGGTCATTTATTAAATTCACATTCATAAAGTTCAAGTTTCTTCTGATCTTCCCAGCTCCATCATTGTCCCTCTGTGCTCTCAGTGCTGTCACTGCCCAAATTCTGCAGCCCCTCGTGGTAGCCAGGGGCCAGCCCCAGTCTCTGGCTTGGCTCCTCCCCATCACTGTTGGATCCTGCTCCTGCTGCCTCTTCTGTTCCTCAGCCTCCCCTCCTTCCCACTCCTGGGTGCAGTGCTTGGCTGGGAGGCTCCAAGGACACCCAACAGCCTCACCTGCCCATAACTTTGGTTATTCACAAATATTAACAGTGAAGTAGAAAGTAACCTGTCCTAGCTGAGATTTCAACTTCCTCTTAAACTTTTTGCTTCTAGCTACAAATAAGTGGAAATATTAGTAGCCACTTGTGGTTGCTTTTTTGGTGGGTTTTAAAAAGGTTTAAATATATTTCCTAGCTAGGAAATGTTCACACTACTGTGTTCTGCCCAGCAAAATGACAAAGTTGTGGTAACAGTATAAACTGAGAGGCTGACAGCAAGTACAATATATTTTACCTGAAAATATTAGAATTTGTTTTCAATGCTCTTGTTTCCAGTAGTTGCTAGAGCCTGCTGCCATTGTTAAATTTCTCCTGTGGTTTGTGCTTTAGAGAAAATCCATCTGAAAAATTGGGAGATCATTTTGGCCAGTTACAAGTTGTGTTGGATATGGCTGTATTCTAGCCCCAAATCAACCACTAAATTTATAATGGAGGGGGAAATCTTTATGAAAATGTGAAGCCAATTACAAAGTGCTCGTGAGAACTGGCTGGGGGGAGATTGGGCTGAGCAATCCTAATGCTCTCATCTGCTCTGCCTTTCAAGGGGCACATGGGTGGGTTTCCAGCTAAGGCACAAATTAAAGCATTGATTTCATGAAATAATGAATAGATAGGAAGTTCTTTGTATTTGCCAGGTAACTGCAATCCTGTTTCATTGTTGTGCTTTGTTTTAGGAGCCATGATCTCAAGCTGACTCTATAATGTTTTTAAGTGTCTGGTTTAAAGTTGCCGTGGTGATGCTGGGGGGCAGGAGGGGATTGGCACTTTAGGACTCTGTGTTGCTGCCTGGTGTCTGCTGCTCTCAGGAGCAGTAACTCTGCTAAATGCCAGTCAGACACTGGAAAAAGATCTCCCATGTTGTTGCAGGTCCCATTCCAGGAGTTCTTCCAGTTCCAGATCGAGGTCCCGCTCCAGCTCCAGGGAACAGTCGCGCTCCCGTGGGTCCAAATCCAGGTGAATGAGGTACCAGCCTGTCCTGCAGTGCCAGGGCAGGGCTGCACTGCTCTGCTCCCACCCCAAAGCTGTGCTGCTCAGACCAACATTAACTGCTTTTTATCTTGGAAGTCAGACTGGCTGGGTCTCTGCAGCAGTGCTGCCACCACAGATGTGTTCACTGAGGAGCAGAGGTTTTGGTGCAAGAGGTTAAGCCTGGCCTAAGCCAGGCGAGCGGACGCCACCGAGCTGCAGTGGAGGAAGAAGGATTTGAGTGCATGGTTCCCTGCTGCAGACATTTGGGTGCTTTTCCTGTTTCCACTGGGGCTGCTTGAGCTGGAGGAACGTTAGAAATGCTCTGTACTTCTGGTTTTGTGTTCAGTGAGAATTCTGCATCTTCCACGAGACAGGGCAGCTGTTGTGTAAAAACAAACCTGGGGGATCACAGGAGAATGTTGGGAGAGGCTGGGAGCAGTCAGAGTGATTTGTCTAGAGCATCCTGTTCCTGTGGGCAGGGCACAGGAACAGAAGCACATTTGAGGTGTCCTTGCACAGGCATTCCATTGGCAGAACGTTCCCTTGGGCTTGTCCCTTCTCCATGCGTGCAGAGAATCCCAAAATTCTAAGTCAGGAAGCTTGGGTTGGGAAGAACGACCACAAGTGGTGCCAACACCCCTTGGGTGCTGTGGATTATCCCAGGAGGGTGGAATCCATGCTTTTGGGAAGAGGAAAGGTGTCCCTGTGCCCCACCAGAGGAGCACTGTGTTCCAAGTGATGCTTTTAAATATTCTGACTCCATTCTGAGAGGCTTTTTGCAGTGTTTTGGTCGGGGAAAGTTTTAGTCTCTTCACAAATTGAGTTTGAGATCTGTAAATATAACAGCTGGATATGTCACTGTGTGGTCAGATGAACATGAGATGTCCCTGAGGATAAAGTGAACCGTGGTAAATCAGCTTTATTCTGGTTATTCTGATGTGTGAATTTACCTGCTGAGGAAGGTCCTTACAGAGGCAACTTCCCAGCAGCCTCCCAGTGCTTTTTTTGCCAAAATGGCTCACGAATGCTGGGAGAGCTTTCCAAACCACTGGTGGTCCATCAGTCAGGAAACACAGCTTAGCCACATTTCTTAGGAAAGCTGCCCTGGCAGCAGCAGTGCTCTTGGCAGAGTAAGTATGGAAGCCCCTTGTGTTTATTTTCCACACCCCTGGAGTAAAGAGAGTAGCGAATGTTCATGAAAATGTTCTCTGCTTGTTCTGTCTTTGTGCCTCCTCCACGATCCCAGAATTAAATGTGATTTATTTCTCAATCAATAAAGATCCAGCTCCAGGTCCTACAGGGGGTCTTCCACCCCAAGGAAAAGATCTTACTCCAGCTCTCGCTCCTCGTCTTCCCCCGAGAGAGGCAAGAAGCGGAGCCGCTCTAGATCCTCTTCCTCTGGTGATCGCAAAAAAAGGCGCTCGAGATCACGGTCACCCGAAAGGTTTGGGTTTATGTAGAATAACAATGGCTGTATTGACATGTGTGATGGTTTATTGTAGTTACCGAGGACTGAGATTCACTGGGAGACAATTCAATCTTGAGCAGTTGTTCTCATAGTAAAAGTAGTTGCCTCGCTTGCCCTACTCTTATACTTTTGTTAACCCCTCTGCAATTGCTTTTTTTTTTTAAATAATAGTCCCCCCCCAGCAATGAAATTCCTCTTGCTAGGAGCATGTTCCTTATAAAGACCTGGCTCACCCTTCTTGCAGTGTGTGACAGTGTTAGTGTGTTCATTATTGAGTTATTTTCTTAAGTAAATACTGCATTGAAATACAAGCTGTATTCTGCTCTCAGTAGTAAACTTAGACTTTCATTATTAAATTAGTGGCTTAAAGTTACTTGTATATTCTTGTAAGGCCCCCATGAGATATACTTGGCTTCCAGCTATGGTAGGATGCTGCTCAAAGTGGGTGCCAGGATGAATCTGAGCTCATTTCTGTGCTTGCTTTCTCCATTTGTATCTTGCAGACGCTGCAGATCTTCCTCCGGATCCTCCCATTCTGGTTCCCGTACGAGTTCTAAAAAGAAATAATGTATAAAAGCTCACACTTAACAAAAGCCCACCAAAATTCCAGTCAGTGCATGAGACATTTTTAAGAAGTTGGTGTCTTACTTGGTCAGAAGTGCTCAATCTGCTGGTAGAGGTGCATGTCTGTCCTGGCTTTCTGGCAAACTGCAGCTTTGTTCATCCATCACCCAAACCCACAGTAGCATTTTAAGCCATAAACTCCTCGACACAGCGGGAAGTTCTGTGCTCTGGGGAGGGCGTTTATTATTTTTCAAGATCACTTCCTCCATCCCTGGCTCCCTCAGCTGGAGGAGCAGGTTGGGAATGCCCTGGCACAGCTCTCTTGAGTTTTCCAGAGCAGGATGGAGCTCCCGTGGGACCAGAGCAGGGGCAGGGCTGGGGCCAGCAGTGGGGCCTGGGGCTGAGCAGTTGTTCTTTTGCCATGTAGCAGTGCCAGTGCAGATGGACACCCCTCTCTAGCAGCTCAGACCCCCCCAGTCCATCATGATTGCAGAGGGAATTAGCTTCATTCCTGGCCAGGGAGGATGGTGCTGTGGCTGTGCTGGTTTCCAGAGCCCGGACTCCAGGATCCCTCCTTACAAACTGGAGCAGTTGGGATCTGCTCTTGGGCTGGAGGAGTGTGGAACTGGCTCCTTGGAATCAAGGGAAGCTTCTGCAGGCCGCCTGTAAAATTTCCTTTGGGGCTGACTAAAATTTTCAAGGTATCTTAATTTTATTTTTCTTTAAAAACGAGAGTGAATAAACTGCGTAGAAAGTTCTGGCATCTTCAACGTCTTCTTCATCCATCATTCTTTTGCCCTTCAATATAATTTATGGCTTAAAATGCTTTATGGAATCCATTTGAGTATAAAACTCGGTCTCTCTTGAGCTCCATTTGGTTAAGAAAGGTTTAAGTTTCTTCAGTGCCATCACAAGGTAAGTATGGTAAGGAAAGTTCTTTTTAAGCAAGCAAAGAGCAATATACCTTCATTTATTTCAGTAATAAAACTGCTGGATTTGCTGCTTGTTTTGATAAACTGCACAGAAACCAACGGAGCAAAAATCAAAAAACTCCATTTGCTTTTTTTTCTCCTTTTTTTTTTCTTATTTTTTGAGCCACATCTTATGGACTGGTCTAGAAGCAAAATGTTTTTGGTGTAGAGGTATTTTGATAAATCTCTTTGCAGAAAAAAATGCAGTTTCTTCTTTAATGCTTTCTTTTCTCTCTTAATTTCCATGCTAAATGTGTGTAGGTTGCACAAGAGCAGGTTAGTCTGTAACTGTGCCTCTGACTTCAACGTCCAACTAAACTGTAAAACCAGATCAAGTAGACGCTCTGTTGTTAGCCTTGGGTTTTCTTGTGCTTTGTATTCCAATTGTTGCTGTACTTAACAGATGAGAGGTTTTAAATTTAGCAACTGATAGGCCACAGGCAAGGGAGGAGGATGCTTCATTGGGATTAGAGAACGTGTGAGGCAAAATGATTCTGTAGACAAGTGTAAATAAAACCTGTGAGTCAACTGTGCTCGAGTGCTTTGTCTTGGGGACACTCAGACTTCCTGCACTGACCCTGATCCTGTCACCTGCACTGACCCCAAACCCTGTCACCTGCACTGAGCCTGACCCATCCCTGTCACCTGCACTCACCCTAAACCCTGTCACCTGCACTCACCCTGATCCTGTCACCTGCACTCACCCTAAACCCTGTCACCTGCACTCACCCTAAACCCTGTCACCTGCACTCACCTGTCACCTGCCCTGACCCATCCCTGTCATCTGCCCACACCCTGATCCTGCTCACCTGGCCCATGGATTCCATGTGTTCACAGCCCTGCAGTCCTTTAAGTCATAAATGTTTAATTTCATCAGCAAATGAGCTTTTACAAAACTCCAATATGTTTTCAGAGATTCATGGAATATCTTGGGCTGGATGGGACCCACAGTGATCATTGATCCAGACACCCCAAAATCCGTGTGTATCCCTGGGAGAGGAATCCCAGCTCCCTTAGGGATTCTCCAATCCCTTCCCAGCTCCCTCAGGGATTCTACAGCCCTTTCCCTCATTCTCTCCCGCGGTTCCATCCCTGCCGTGCCCGCTCCGTTCCCTGCCCTCTCCATTCCTGCCCTGCCCGTTCCCTTCCTTGCCCTCTCCGTTCCCTGCCCTCTCCGTTCCCTGCCGGCTCCGTTCCCTGCTCTCTCCCTGTCTCGCTCCCGCCCCGGGGCGGTCCCGCTCCGGTTCCCGCCCGTCCCTCCCATAAAGCGGCCGCTCGGTGCAGCCGGGGCGCTGCCGGCTCGGGGCCGGCTCCGGGCTCGGTTGTTTCTCTCTCTCCGTGCCCGCTCCGTGCCCGCTCCATGCGGGCTCTCCCCGCTCCGGGATGAGCCCCTGGCAGCAGCGCTCGCCCAACGCCAGCGCTGCCGTCGGGCTGGCCCCGCGGGGGAACGGCACGGGCCGAGGGGCCGAGCGCGGCAGCGCCGTGTCCGTGGCCATCCCGCTGACCATGATGCTGACCGGCATCGTGGGCAACGCGCTGGCCATGCTGCTCGTGTCCCGCAGCTACCGCGCCAAGGGCAGCCGCAGGAAGCGCTCGTTCCTGCTGTGCATCGGCTCGCTGGCGCTCACCGACATGCTGGGCCAGCTGCTCACCAGCCCCATCGTCATCTCCGTGTACCTGTCGGGCCGGCCCTGGGCCACCATGGACCCCTCGGGCCGCCTCTGCGACTTCTTCGGCTTCAGCATGACGGTGTTCGGGCTGTGCCCGCTGCTGATCGCCAGCGCCATGGCCGTGGAGCGAGCCCTGGCCATCCGCGCCCCGCACTGGTACGCGAGCCACATGAGCCCGCGGGCCACCGAGCGCGGTCTGGTCGCCATCTGGGCGGCCGGCGTGGCCTTCGCGCTGCTGCCGCTGGCCGGGCTGGGCCGCTACGCGCTGCAGTGGCCGGGGACGTGGTGCTTCATCAGCACGGCCGGGGGCAGCGCCTTCGCCGCCGCCTTCGCCGCGCTGGGGCTGCTGGCCCTCGTGGTCACCGGCGCCTGTAACTTGGCCACCATCGAGGCGCTGGTGGCTCGCTGCCGAGCCAAGGCCCGAGCGGCGCAGCCCGGCCAGCGCTGGGGCCGCATCGCCACCGAGACGCTGCTGCAGCTGCTGGGCATCATGTGCGTGCTGTCCGCATGCTGGTCACCGCTGCTGGTACGTACCGAGCACAGCCCCGGCACAGCATCCTCCGGGCGGGGACTGCGGGGACAGCGGGGACGGGCTGCGGGATGTCCCTGTGCCTGGGGAATCCAGGGACAGGCTGCGGGGTTCCTGTGCCTGGGGACATCCATGGGGAGGGACAGAGACAGGCTGCGGGGTTCCTGTGCTTGGGGACATGCAGGGACAGGGAGATCCCTGCTCCTTGGGGACATCCATGGGGAGGGACAGGAACAGGGGGATCCATGTTCTTGGGGACATCCATGGACAGCAGGGACAGGGACGGGGGAAGCTGCGGGGTCCCTGTGCTTGGGGACATCCATGGGGAGGACAGCAGGGACAGGCTGCGGGGTTCCTGTGCTTGGGGACATGCAGGGACAGCCCCTGGGGATGGCAGCAGGGACAGGGATAGGGAGAGGGGATCCCTGCTCCTTGGGGACATCCCCCGGGAGAACAGCAGGGGCAGGGACAGGGACAGGATGGGTAGGACAGGAGCTGGGAGTGTCCCAGAGGAAAGCCGAGTGCAGGGAAATTTTAACCGGAGTTAAAAGGACGAGAACCAGGTTCTTGTGCAGAGTAGGAAAGTGGGATGTGAGGAGTGGCTCTGGGATCAGGACACTGCAGCCAGATGGGATTTAGGGGTTTTTTATTTGCTCCCACCTCACAGCAAAACTTCCTTCAGTGTTTTATTGTGAGAAAATGCACAACTCGTGACTGTGAGTGCCCTGTGGCTGGCAGCCCGCTGGGTTTGATTTACAGCAGCCCTCTGGGCTTGGCCGGGCTGGTTTTTAAAGATCTTTGCGTTGCTTTCCACTATTTTGTTATTCCTTCCTCAAGAACCCCTCCTGGTGATGCAGGAGTGGGGCAGGCAGAAGCTTTGTGTGGGAGCAGGGCACACCCAGGGGTCTGGAATCCTGTCCCAAATTCTATCTCATTCTATCAAGCAGTGGTAGGATTTTTGGAAAATTTGTGCTTGGGATCTCGGAGCAGGATGGGCTGAAGCTGCTTGAGGGAATGCTGAGGTTATGTGAAAGGTTCTTTGCGGCTGGAGAAGGATTTTTCTTCTTGTGCTGTCACCCCCGAGGCTTTCACCAGCCTTGCAGTGTGAGAGGAGATCCCTGAGATGGGGGAAGCGTCTCCTCCTCCCTCATAACCAGGGCTCTCGGATATATCAGTGAGGAATCGGGGATTTCTGTGCATTCAGAGGCAAAAGTCAACCCACAAGCACCAGGGAATTAATTCATCAGCATTTCCCTTGGCAGCAGCAACGCCTGGAAGTGTGGAACTTCTTCTGTGGAGGTCTCAAAATCCACACTCGTGGTTGCAGGGGTATTTTTTATAAATACACCTCCATTTTTGTATCTACACCCCAGCTTTTTCTGTACAACTCTGACGTGCAGGTCAGGAATTAGAGACCAGATTTTTGGAGAATGCAAATGCCTTTCAGTGAAAGGCAGCTCGTAGCAATCATTTAACCTGCAGCACTCAGCAGTTGTGAGAACTGAGCTGGAATAGAAATCCAGGGCTTTACAGAGGAGGGGGTTTTTTTGTTTGTTTCTCTGGATTTTTTCAAAGACATCTGAGTTTTTTAACTGAGAACTAATGGATCCCGGCAGCTGCTGCTGTGAGGTAAACAACGCCCTCACCACACGCGGTATTTTTAGAGCTGATCTGTTGATGTAAACGACAAAATCAAATGTGATTTAGCAGCAGAGGGAAAGCTCTGACACCGTGGCCGTGCTCTGGAGGGCTCCTTGGAGTGTCCTGCACGCCTGGCTGTGTGCTGGCTCGGGAAGGAGGGAGGAGAGCACACAGGAGCAGGAATTGTTTCCTTCCCTTCTCCCAGCACACGGGAGCAGGAATTTTGTTTCTCCCAGCACACGGGAGCAGGAATTTTGTTTCTCCCAGCACACGGGAGCTGGCTGGGCAGAGCAGCCCAGGGCAGAGAGCCATTGCTGCTTCCCAGCTCACTCTGATCCCCTGGCTGTTGTGGGGCACGCAGGGAATGGCAGGCAGGGATGGGATACTGGGCAGAATTCCTGGCACAGAGCAGCCCTGGATCCCTGGCAGTGCCCAAGGCCGGGTTGGACACTGGGACACCCAGGGACAGTGGGAGGTGTCCCTGCCATGGCAGGGATGGGATTTAAGCTCCAAACCATTCCAGGATTCTGGGATAACCCCCGAGCTGGATGGCAGCAGAAAAACAACTCCGAGGTGAAATGGAGAAGCTGTTCCACAGAAACACAAACTGGAATTCTCACAGTGATAATTCTGGAGTTCCAGGCAACAAAATCATTCATTCCCGGAGCTGTTTCAAAGTTATTTAAGGCCAAAATGCTCAGAAATTCTGCTGCTTTTCCTGTTAAAATATTTCTGCTCCTTATCCCTCCTGACAGACAGAAATTAAAGACATATGAAACCACATTCATGATAACAGTAAAGTTTTGGCTGCTCTTGTTGAATAAATCCAATCACCAGCCATATTTCTATATGCATTCTGAGCCAGATTTTTAATGACATAAATTATGTTGACTTTATTCCACCTGATGCCGTTCCTCTGCCTTGTGCAGCCTTTTAATCCATTTAGAAGACCAATACAGGCCATGATAAGCAGCCTCTAATGATATCAAACAAACAAAATTTCCAGTAGAGCAGCTGCTGGCCCAGCAAAGACTCCAATCAAGGGGGACTACGTAATAAAAGCAGAAAGGAGCAGCAGTTGTGTGCTTGGGAAATGTATTTTATTAGCCTGGTGGTTTTGGAGCTCCTCCTGAAAAAGAGATGGGACAGTCTGGACAGGGATGGGACAGGGACAGTACAGATCTGATAGCCCAGTGGCTCCTGATGTGCTCTGGGTCTGTATCCATATTTTCACAAAGTTCTATATCCATATTTTCACAAAGCTCTATATCCATATTTTTACAAAGCTCTATATCCATGTTTTCAAAAAGTTTTATATCCACATTTATATCCACAAAGTTTTATATCCACATTTTCACAAAACTCTATATCCACGTTTTCACCAAGTTCTATATCCACGTTTTCACAAAACTCTATATCCGTGTTTTCCCAAAGTTTTGTATCCGTGTTTTCACGAAGTTCTATCCGTGGCCACTGATGTCAATGAAATGTCGTGGGTGGAATCCTCAGCTGCTTCTGTTTAAAGAAACAAACCCAATTCTCCTGTGCTGTGCTCGCTGCCCTGCCCTCACACTGAGCCCAAGCTCACACAAGGTTATTGATGTGGCACCCAGAATATCCCTTGGAACGGAAAAATCCTCCCTGGAGCCTCTGCTCCTGGCCACTGTGGCTCCAGCTGTGCCAGCTGTGGGGACAGCAGCACCCAGCTGTGACCTTGGTGGTGACACAGCTGGGAGGAGCTTCCTGTGGGATCGCAGGTTCTTTGTAAGGATCCGAAGGATCAGGATCCTTTTAAAGGCTGGGACTGGGACTGGGACTGGTCAGGATCCTTTTAAAGGTCAGGGCTGGCAGTGATTCCCTGTGGGTCTGCTCCCCTGGGCTGCTCCCAGCACTGCTGGGGGGGCTGCCAGGTTATCCAGGGCTGGGGGGCTGAGCTGTGCCAGGACAGGGCTGGAAGGGGCTGAGCTGTGCCAGGACAGGGCTGGAAGGGGCTGAGCTGTGCCAGGACAGGGCTGGGAGAGGCTGAGCTGTGCCAGGACAGGGCTGGAGGTGCCTCGGGGCAGTGCTGGCTGTGCATCCATGTCCATGGCACTGGGAGAACACCCAGCACCATCCCAGATCCACAGGGATTCCAGGATTCACACTCCAGCAGCTGGGACCTCCAGGTCATGCCCAGGAAATGTTTGTGAACAAAAGAAGGCTCTGTTGAGGTGTTGAGGAATGTGAGGTGTTGAGGAATGTGAGGTGTTGAGGAGCCCTCCCAGAATCCCGGTCTGGTTGGGGTCGGGAGGGACCTTAGAGCTCACCCAGTCCCACGGGCAGGGACACCTTGCACCGTGCCGGGCTGCTCCAGGACCTGCCTGGGACATTGCAGGGATGCAGAGTCTCTCTGGACAGTGGTGACAGCCGTGGTGGCACAGCCGTGGTGGCACAGCCCTCACCCCGTGTCCCTTTTCCCTGTCCCTGCACAGATCACCATGCTGAGGATGGTGTCGGGCCGGGCCGGGCCGTGCTGGGAGCAGCACCAGGAGTGGCACCGGGAGTGGCAGCAGCAGTGGCAGCAGCAGTGGCAGCAGCAGGAGTGTGACCTGTCCCTGACCGCCGTGCGCCTGGCATCCCTGAACCAGATCCTGGACCCCTGGGTGTACCTGCTGCTGCGCAGGATCCTGCTGCGCCGCTTCTGCCAGGCTGCCAGCGCCGTGTCCAAGTGCTCCAACGCCGAGTGCAGGGACAGGGACGGGCACAGGGACAGCGCCATCACCCTGTCCCACGAGATCCGCCGCACTGCAGCCTGAGGGGACGCCGCCATGGCCTCAGGGCACATTCCCACAGCTCCAGCAGCCTGGGAACCCTCGTGGGGATCTGCTCCGTGTCCCTGCTGAGCCCAGGGGGCCGCAGTGTCCCTGCAGGGAAGTGGCAGCAGGGCACTGCAGTGTCCCTGCCAGCCGGGCTGGGCCACGGCAGGACGGGACACTCTGTGATCATCGGTGGCTGAGCTGCACCACGGGGTGAGGACACGCCATTGTCACTGCAGGATGGCACCAGGACACGCCATTGTCACTGCAGGATGGCACCAGGACATTCCATGGTCACTGCAGGATGGCACCAGGACATTCCATGGTCACTGCAGAACGGGATCAGGACATTCCATTGTCACTGTCACTGCTGGCTGAGCTCCAGAACAGGATCAGGACACTCCATGGTCACTACACAATGGGGTCAGGACATTCCACGGTCACTGCAAATAGGATGAAGACATTCCATTGTCACTGCAGGATGGGATGAGGACATTCCATGGTCACTGTCACTGGTGGCACAGTGACACAGCTCACTGGTGGCACTGAGCTGCACGCTGGGGGGCTCTCGTGGGCCTAAAGCAGAGCCTGAGGGGGTTTCTCTCTTGCTTTAAGGTGGAAAAAATTGGTTTTCCTGACAGCCAGCAGATTCTACAGACGGGATTACTGAGAATGTTTAATACCAACATTATCTCCTTCAGAGAGTCCTTCCTCCTTTTTTTCCTGGAGGACCAAGGCAGAAAAAACACAGGAATAAGGAAAAAAAAAAATTAAATTAGGTTTGATTTCATTGTCTTAAAACTGAGTGGGGTTTGTGGCAGTGGTGGAACGTCCATCTGTTCCAAGAACCGAAGGCAGCACGAGTGTCCTGACTCACTGATGTCCTGATAAAGCCCCGTGCTGTGGCAGCTGAAGGCAGCTCGGGCAGGGTGCAGCACTGGGCCAAGGGCAGAAATCCCTGATTTTTCCCTGTGTTCAGCCTGTGGAGTGCCCAGGCAGGCTGGAATTGCTGCTTGCAATTGCACAGCACCCACAGAGCTGCTGGGGGCAGGTGGAGAGGAGGAGAAAAAGGCTGGAAAAGGAATTTTTCCAGAAAAAAAAAAAAAAAAAAAAAAGGCTTGCAGAGCCAGAGCCCTGCTCCCACAGGGCAGCAAAGGCTTTGTGAGGAATGGGAATGGGAATGGGAATGGGCACTCAGGACCTCCTCATTCCTCCAGAGCAGCATCCCAAAGAGTTCAGTTCTTCCTCCAAAAACACCAACGTGGCAGCTCTGGGAGTTTCTGAACTGCAGTGGGTGGAAATGTGTGAATTTTTCATGTCTTTTCCCAAAGAAACCTCCGTGGTTTAGTTACAAACTCACTTCCAATCCATTTGTGCCACATCTGAGGTTTATTTTTTAAAAAGCTGTGTCTTAATGCATTTTCTTCACCCTTCTGGAGCTGACAGTCTCTCATGTTTCCTGTTTTGTGGCCTTCAGGGTGAAATTAAATGCAAATACAATAAAATAAGCTGATGTTCTCTGTGCCACCCTGTGGAATTCAGGGATCTTACAGACAAATTAAATCCTGCATCTGTGAGGAATTTTTTTGCACAAAACTTTGACTTTTACTCTTTTTACTTTGTTTATAAAACCAACTCCTCAGCAAAGAATCTGTGCCTTCACTTTTGTTCTGCATTCTCTGATTTTTGTCCACATCAATCTGATTTTATCCAGGTGATGTCTGAGTCCAGCCTGAAAGCCAAGGTTTGGCTTTAATTGATTTAATGGATTAAATGGATTTAATGGATTAAATGCCTTTTTCAGTTTGAGTTGCTGCACCTGGGTGTAACAACCACAGGTTCATCAGTTACTGGCTGGTGCTTTGAGGGGAGAATTGCTGCTTCAAAAAGTGCCTTTCAGGAGTCAGTCTGTGCTTTGTTGGAATTATTTGGGGCTGGAAAAAGCCTGCTGTGTGCAGAGGATCCCTTTTGTTCCCTCTGTGTACTTTTCCTTTGGGAAAGATCACAGCAGAGCTTGTGAAATGTCGGGATGACCTCAGCTGCTGGATCAGCTCATTCCTGAGGGGATGGAGCCTGGGGTGGGGACAAGGAACAGGGAATCCACCCCTGTGTCCCCTCAGCACCACCCATCCCACATGGAAAACTGGGAATGTGGCACTGGGAGGGGTCCTGCAGCTCGTTCAGGGCAGCTGCTTCTCAATATCGGGGTGGTTTCACCCCAGCTCACACAGCACAAAGCCTTTTGTCCTCAATATTCAGTGCTCGGGGTGGGCAGGCCTGGCCCTCTGTGCTGGGGTAAAATGGACAAGGTGCTTCACCAAAATGGGGAGGAATGAGGCTTTTTTTCAAAAAGGAAGGAATGGGGGTTTTATCAAAACGGGGAGGAATGGGAGATGTACCCAAATGGGAAAGAATGGGGGTTTTATTCAAATGAGGAGGAATGGGAGCTTTATCCAAAAGGGAAGGAATGGGTTTTTTTTTTTCAAAAATGAAGGAATGAGGGTTTTTATCCAGATGGGAAAGAATGGGAGATGCACCCAAATGGGGAAGAATGGGGGTTTTTTTCAAAAAGGAAGGAATGGGGGATTTATGCAGATGGGGAGGAATGGGAGCCTTATCCAAAAGGGAAGGAATGGGGGTTTTATCCAAAAAAGAAGGAATGGGGGTTTTACCAAAAATTAAGGAATGAGGTTTTTTATCCAGATGGGAAAGAATGGGAGATGTACCCAAAAGGGAAGGAATGGGGGTTTTATCCAAAAAAGAAGGAATGGGGGTTTTATCCAAAAATTAAGGAATTAGGGTTTTTATCCAGATGGGAAAGAATGGGAGATGTACCCAAAAGGGAAGGAATGGAGGTTTTATCCAAAAAAGAAGGAATGGGAGCTACACGTTTATTTGCAGGAGAGGAGAAGTGGCAGCTCTGCCCACGGCTCTGTCAGGGGCTGCTCTCCCTCTGTCCCCAGGAGCTGAAGCGCACCTGGAGCTCCCATTCCCGTTTCCATGGGATGGGAAGCTGTGTCTGTGCCGCGTTTCTTTAACCACGCCGTCCCAGCCTGCTCTTCCTGTGCTGTCCCTCTGCCCGAGGAGTTTTGGGAGCTGTGGGGCACAGAAAATGCACCTGGAAATCAAGGTTTGCCTGGAAACCATGGAAAATGCACCTGGAAATCAAGGTTTGCCGGGAAACCACTCGTGTGTGTCCCAGCCCCGTGTGTGCTGTACCTGTGAGAATAAAAATCCGCAGTGACTTTGACGTTGTTTTTGCAGGAGCTGCTGGGGGTGGGGCCAGAGCAGATTTTATCTGCCCGGTGATCCGGGAAATACCTGTGGGAGCTGCTCTGCTGGGAATTCCAGCCCAGGTATCCCCTGGGGAGCACAGCACATACACCTGTACCCCAAACCTGCCCAGGTATCCCCTGGGGAGCACAGCACCTGCACCCCAACCCCAGCTCAGGTTCTGGGGTGTCCCAGCAGAGGTGAACTGTCTGCAGCCCCCCCTGCCAAGGCTGTTCCCATGTTTTTATCCCATTATTCCCATTATTTTACTGGGTTTTTTTTTTTTTTGCATTTTGGAATTTTAGCAGGAGCTTTTTGAGCTCCTCAGGCAGATTGACACAGGGAGCAGAGCTGGGCAATCCCTGAGTGCCGCTGGGTCTGAACTGACACAGGGGGGCTCCAGGCAGGCAGATCCCAGGATCACCGAGGTTGGAAAAGCCCTCCCAGACCACCGAGGCCAAGCTGTGCCTGATCCCCAGCTCATCACCAGCCCAGAACCTTCCCTGGACACCTCCAGGGGTGGGGACTCCACAAAATCCCAAATTAAATTTCCCAGGTGATGACAGAAACACCAGCCTCAGCCCCCGCTGAACAGCTGGGTTTGAGTTTCCCTTCATCAGTTCGATCTCAGTTTAAAAAACCAAACAAAAGGCAGCACAGAACCCAGGTTTGAAAGGGAGCAGAGCACAGGAGAGCTGTGAAGGCAGAGGAGCAGAGCTGGAACCACAAAAAAGCCACAAAAGGCAAATCTGTCTGATCTGCAGCAGCAGCACGAAGAGCCTGGGCTGATAGGCTTGGTTGCCCAGAGACAGCAGAAAGTTTCCCCAAAATTGTGCTGGCAGGACAAAGAAGCTCCTTCAAGATGCACCAGGCTCTGCCCAGGGCTCCAGGGGCCTTGGAGGGATCCCAGACTGGACTGGCTTGGGAGGGACCCCAAATCCCCCCCATTCCCAGCCCTGCCATGGCAGGGACACCTCCCGGTGTCCCAGTGTCCAGCCTGGCCTGGGGCACTGCCAGGGATCCAGGGGCTGCTCTGGGAATTCCATCCCAGGGAACAATTCCTGCCCAATATCCCACCCATCCCCGCCTTACAAAAGTGTTTTCCAGGATCCTCCCTGGAGTTTTCACCCCCTCCAGGCTCTTCCCTGGCTGCTGAGCTCCAGCACCTTTCCAAACCTGGAGCTGGGGGCTGCAGGACTGGCCAGGTGTGTCCAGGCTGAGCCCTGCAGCTGCCCAGGTTCCTGCTGGGCCCCGTTCATGCAGCTTTTCCCTGCACAGCAGCAGATTACAAATTAACTCTGCTGCTGCTGCTGCTCCACGGCTCGGCTGGCCCCGGGCAGGAGGAAGCGTGGGCAGCACCTGGGCACCACCTGGGTGTCACCTGGGCACCACCTGGGCACTGCCTGGGAAGCACCTTGGCACCCTGGTGTCACCCTGGATGTCACCTGGATGTCATCCTAGTGTCACCCTGGATGTCACCTTGGTGTCCCCCTGGGTGTCCCCCTGGTGTCCCCCTGCTGCACACGCTGCTGTCCCTCCCTTTGCCCCTGTGTCTGTAATTCCTGGGAAGCACAGCAGGGATTTTCTACCCAGCTGCTGCTGGGGCTTTGAGAAGGGACCTCGGGGTTATGCCAAGGTGCTAAAGGGAGCCCTGGGGAGGCTCCAGGGGCTCTGTCCCCCCCCGTCCCCTCCCTGCAGGGAGCCCCAGGGGTGCCCCATGTCCCCCCAGCTCTGGGCTGGCCGGGCAGCTCCCCCGCACCCAGCCCGGGGCAGCCCCTGGCTCCCTCCAGCTCTGCCTGCAGATTTTTCAGGGATGAAGTCAAAAGGAGAATTAATCCTGAGCTCAGCCAGGCCTGTCAGCGAGGCAGAGCAGCCCCAGCAGTGCCGGGGGTGCAGGAGCTGAGCCCCCCCTGCACTCACAGGGCACAACATGAAAGAGCTGCTCTGAATATGAAATATGTCAAATATGCCCAAACGCATTTTGTAAAAGACAATGTATTTATGTTTGGGGCTGCTTTGTTTGAAGAATTCATCGTGGCCAGGGATAGAAGCCCCAGTTATTTTTGTTTCTGTAAACACAGTGGTTGGACAGACCTTGCCCCCCCCTCTCCATGCTGGCTGTTGGCTCCGAGGAGCCACAATTCTTCCATGCATCCATCAGGACAAATAAATCCAGCATTTCTAACAGCTCTGGGGCTGGCAGATGAAAGGAAGTGTTCATGCCCTCTTGGAGGGATGTTCAGCGAGGATGTCATTCCCAGCTGGTGGTTTGTGTGACAGGTTGGATTTTGTCTGATGTGTTTGTAGTTGCCTGGCTCTGAACGTGAACAGGCCCCAAGGAACAGAGACAAAAAAAGGCCTGGAAACCCTCTGCCCACATTTGGGCACGGCTTTGTCCCATGCTGGCCTCAGAGAGAGGTCAGAGCCTGGCAGTGCCACCACGGGGCTGTGCCCACCCCAGAGGAGCTGCCCATCAGAGCAGGCTCCAGAGCCGAGCCCAGGGAGGGCTCACTGAGCCAGGGCACAGCAGAGCAGGGGTTTGGGCTGGAGGTGCCCTGGCACAGAGCCCAGCCAGCCCAGAGCATCAACCCGGGATGGGAATGTCCCAAACCCCTGCATCCCAGCCCCTCTCCCCACTACTGGGGCCTCTGCTCTGTTCCCTGGGACCCAGAGGGGTCTGCAGCCTGTGAATGCCACAACTTTCAACATTCATTGAATTCATTTAAACATTCAAACCCATGGAATGGTCTGGGGACAAGGTGGGGATCAGCCAGTTCGTGCTCAGTGATTCTGGAGGTCATTTCCAGTGATCCTGGAGGTCATTTCCAGTGATCCTGGGGGTCATTTCCAGTGATCCTGGGGGTCATTTCCACCCTGAACAGCTCCGTGATCCTGTGGGTGTTGGGAACATGAACTCTGCTGTGACACACGGCTGTCCCAAGGGCAGGACAAGGCCAGCTCTGCAGGACGTGTCCTGTGGCTGAGCAAAAACCAGCAGGGCTCAGTGCTCGGGCAGAACCAGCTCCACCTCCAGGGATGTTTACACAGCCAAGGACTGCCTGTCCTTGTGTCCCCTGCCGCTGGTGACAGGCGGGGACACGCAGCAGGACGTGCTGGTGGCAGTGGCAGCTGCCAGGGCTGCCCAGGGAGGGACAGGGACACCCAGGTGCCACCTGTGCAGGGGTGGCTCTGTCCCACCCCCAGCAGTGTGACCACAGCAGGTCCCACTCCATGTTCATGTACAAAAACATCCCCGGGGCAGCCTGACAGCAACCTCCAAAAACAACCAAGAGCCAAACACACTTAATACAAGTGAAAATTGGGATTTTCTCTAAATATATAATGGGGGAAAAAAACCCAAAACCCAGGGCATAAAGATCCACCCAAACCTGAAATTCTTCACATCAGCTAAACTCACATCCCTCACAGGGGATGAATGAATTCCGTGGCTCAGACCCAGCCCAGGACCCAGGGAAGAACATCTCGGCTGATGGAAAAGCCCTGCAGCAAATCCGGGAGCCACCAAACGAGTGCCAGGCTGCGAGGGGACAGGATTCCCCCGGGGGACAAAGCCGAGATCCCACCCTGGCCACTCCTGGGGCTGCCCAGGAATGCCACCAGGACTCGGAATGAAGGGATCACCTGCAGCGACGGCGTGGGGACACTGGGGACAGCCTGGGGAGAAGAGGCTGGGACACCCTGTGGCACAAAGCCAGCGGGGTCTGCTTGTCACTGTGTGTCCCCATTCCCTGCTGGCATCACCAGCACAGCCCCCCCGGCCGGGCTGGCACGGCCAGAGCTCGGAACAGCCCCTCAGTAACCGGGACAGTTCCCAAAAATGGGAGAGGAAATGAGATCCCAAAAATGGGAGGGGAAATGAGATCCCAAAAATGGGAGGGGAAACGAGATCCCAAAAATGGGAGGGGAAATGAGATCCCAAAAATGGGAGGGGAAACGAGATCCCAAAAATGGGACGGGACATGAGATCCAAAAAATGGGAGATTTAATGAGCCCCAACAATGGCACAATTAATGAGCTCCAACAATGGCACAGTTAATGAGCACTAACAATGGCACAGTTAATGAGTTCCCAACAATGGCACAATTAATGAGCTCCAACAATGGCACAGTTAATGAGCTCCAACAATGGCACAGTTAATGAGCACTAACAATGGCACAGTTAATGAGTTCCCAACAATGGCACAATTAATGAGTTCCCAACAATGGCACAATTAATGAGCCCCAACAATGGCACAGTTAATGAGCCCCAACAATGGCACAGTTAATGAGTTCCCAACAATGGCACAGTTAATGAGCTCCAACGATGGCACAATTAATGAGCCCCAACAATGGCACAGTTAATGAGCACTAACAATGGCACAGTTAATGAGCTCCAACAATGGCACAGTTAATGAGCACTAACAATGGCACAGTTAATGAGTTCCCAACAATGGCACAGTTAATCATTCACCGGAGACATTCACACCAAACACCTCTTGTAAAGGACAGCACTGTCCCCGGTGTCCCCATTGTTCCCAGTGTTCCCAGTGTCCCCAGCTGTCCCCAGCTGTCCCCAGCTGTCCCCATTGTTCCCAGTGTTCCCAGTGTCCCCAGCTGTCCCCGGTGTCCCCAGCCACCCCGAGCTGTTTCCCAGGGCTGAGAGCAGCACAGGTGCTGTGGGACACTGAGGTGTCCCTTCCTGCCTTTGCGTTTTTCACCCCAAGCAGACACAGATGGAGGTGGCTCTGAGAGCCCCCGGTGGCTCCAGAGGTGACACTGAAGTGTCCCAGCCCCAGCCTGGCTACTGGGATGGCCCAAAACGCCCTGAGGAGCAAGGGCCAGGCTGCATTCCCTGTTTGGGAATGTCCCTGCTCACGGTGACAGTGTCACTTCACCCACAGTGTCACTGTCCCCATGACGTGACTGTCCCCACGGTGTCACTGCCCCCACAGAGATGGTGTTACTGCATCCACGGTGTCACTGTCCCCATGGTGACACTGTCCCCATGGTGTCACTGTCCCCATGGTGACAGTGTCACTTCACCCACGGTGTCACTGCCCCCACGATGTCACTGCCCTGCCTGCAGTGTCCCCGTGTCCCCAGGGCCCTCTGGGCACAGTCCCAGCCCAGGGCAGGTCCAGGTGAGCTCAGTGCCCTGTGCAGTGCCCTGGGAATGCAGTTTGTGACTGGCAGGAGTTTCCCAGGGGCACTGCCCAGTGTTGGGTGCAGGGTCCCCCTCGGGAAGGGTCGGTGTCCCCTCGTGTCCCCTCTGCTCTGTGCTGGGCCCTGCAGCCACCAGGCTCACCCCAAGCAGATGTCCCTGGCCAGGAGGGCATTTTAATTCCAGTTTAATTGATCCAAAGGTCCCCATCCCACCTGGACATCAGTTATCCTTGGCCTGTGCCACCTTGGAGTGGGAATCTGGAATTAAATCGCTCAGTGCTGTGATTCCACGACCTTCTCCAGTCCCATTTAGAAACACCAGAGACCAAATTCCCCTCATTTCTACACAAATTATTTTAAT
Source organism: Sturnus vulgaris (assembly GCF_052056855.1). Taxonomy (NCBI): domain Eukaryota; kingdom Metazoa; phylum Chordata; class Aves; order Passeriformes; family Sturnidae; genus Sturnus; species Sturnus vulgaris. Next base: position 727,938 of record NC_142251.1, read on the forward strand.
TAGCATATTAAAATAAATGTCTTAACATCAGCCTTCAGCTGCATTTACAGTGCCCTTTTCCCATGCCTAAACTCTGGACCTGGGATCCCCAGGGAGTGTCCCAGGGGTGTCCAGGCAGGCACTGCACATCGTGGAGCTTCCCTGCCTGCAGCCAGAGCTGTGTCCTGCCTCTGGGTGTGACTGTCACAGCCAGAGCTGCTCCTTAGAGCTGCGAATTCAGAGAGCTCTGCTGGGTTTGGAGGAAAAGCACGGCAGGAATTACGGGGCCTCTGGAAAACCGGCTGCTCCCTCCCGACAAAACAAGAATTTAGCAATTCCTGGCAGCCCCGTGGCCTTTTCCTTCCCAAAGAAACCGGCCTGAGCAACACCCCAGAAATGGAAGCTGTCATCCCACATCAGAGGGGTTTGTGCAAGCGTGACCCCGGCTTTCAGGGTGGCAGCAGACACGGGGTGCCCACGGGACATTCCCGATCTGCTTCCCGGCACTGCCCCCCTGGAGACTCCCCCTGGACTCACACCCGGCCTGGCCTTTCCCACACTGGGAGCTGCCACCGTTGGGAAAGGGTGGTGAGAGTGCAAGGGCTGCTGTTCCAAAAACTGCTGTTCCAGGGGCTGCAGTTCCACAGATTGGCCTTCCAGGGGCTGGAATTACAAAGACTGGTGTTCCAGAGACTGGCATTCCAAGGGCTGCTGTTCCAGGGGCTGGCATTCCAAGGATTGGTGTTCCAGGGACTGGAATTACAAAGATTGATGTTCCAGGGGTTGGTATTCCAAAGACTGGCATTCCAAAGATTGGTATTCCAGGGGCTGGAATTAAAAAGATTGATGTTCCAGAGGCTGGCATTCCAAAGACTGGTGTTCCAGGGACTGGAATTACAAAGACTGGTGTTCCAGAGGCTGGCATTCCAAGGGCTGGCATTCCAGGGGCTGGTGTGCCACGGCCAGCAGTGAGGTGTCCCCACAGCCCCACCCAGGCTGGCCCTGGGGGCTGTCACTGTCACTGTCACTGTCCTGCAGCAGCACAGCCCAGCTCTATTCCCAAAGCCCCTGGGATTATCCATGCCAAGGCTGGAGCTGGCTGTCACCACGTGTTCCCAAACCCTGGGGACACCAGTGCTGCAGAGCCACGTGTGGCCTCCCCATTTGTTTCCCTCCCTTTTGTGTCCAAGAGCACAGAGCTGGAGCCAAAGCCCCCCCAGATCCACCCTGGGATGTCCCTGGGGTGCCCCAGTCCCTGTTTTGGGGTCCAAACCCCACCAGATCCATTCTGGGATGTCCCTGGGGTGCCCCAGTCCCTGTTTTGGGGTCCAAACCCCATCAGATCCATCCTGGGATGTCCCTGGGGTTCCCCAGTCCCTGTTTTGGGGTCCAAACTCCATCAGATCCACCCTGGGATGTCCCTGGGGTGCCCCAGTCCCTGTTTTGGGGTGAGCTCAGTGGGTGCTGCTGTCACTGCAGGTCCTGGCAGGGATTTCCCTGTGGCAGGTGGCTCCTGCCAGGGGCTTTGGGCACTGCAGAGCTGCAGGGGTGACCCCGGGCAGCGCTGCTTTGTGGCTGATGTCGCCTCGGGACACGCCGTTCCCCTGGCACAGCGAGCCGCGCTGAAATCCTGGAGAGCTTTCCCAAGATCCGGGCAGGGCCGGGTTGTGCAAGGACGGGGACATCGCTCCCGGTCTCTGTGTCACAGGGCGGGCACGGCTCCGTGCTCCTGCCCCCACCTGGGCTCTGCCAGGTGTCCTGAAATCCCGCCCGGCTCGGGCTGGCATTCCGGGGTTATAAATCCCTGCAGGTCGCGTTAATTCGCGCCTCTCCTGCCGTCACACCTGGCTCAGGTGAGAGCGAGAGGGGTGGGTGGGGCTGGGCTGAGCTCCCCGACACCTGGAACAGGGACCTGGACACGAGTGGGGGCCCTTTCCCCTGTGAAACAAAAATAAAACTCACCCGGTTTCCTGATGTCAATTTGGAGAAGGTGTTTGGCACTCCAGAGGCAGCCGGGGTTTGAGGTGGTGGCAGATTTTATTTGGGAAAAATCCTGCACTACTGGGAATTTTAGCAGGCAGAAGACCAAGTCCTGGACACCTGGAACAGGGACCTGGACACGAGTGGGGGCCCTTTCCCCTGTGAAACAAAAATAACCCCCCTAATTTCCTGGTATCAGTTCGGAGGAGGAGGTTGGCACTCCAGAGGCAGCCGGGGTTCCATGCACAGGGCAGGGGATGGACAAGGCTGGGCCACCCAGAGCCCCCCTTGGTGGCCTCCTGACCCCACAGAGCTCTGGGGTCACCCCAAGAGCCCAGGAAATGCAGTGGGATGGGGCTGGGGGGGTGTTTGGGTACAAACCTCTCCCTGTCCCTGTCCCTGTCCCTGTCCCTGTCCCTGTCCTCTTTTCAGGCACCTCCAGCAGCAATTCCCATTGCCAGCCGTGAGCTCCAGTGCCATTCCCAGCGCCCTGGATGTGCTGGGAGCTCCTGGCAGGGACACGGGGACACCACAGGGACACAGGGACACAGGGACACAGGGACAGCCCCGGGGCTGCACCTTGAGATTCCCAGCGGGATCACGGAGCGCTGTAAATGAAGCACAAGAGCCACGATTTATTCCTTTTTTGGGAAGCTTTTTTGTCTCCTCCGAAACATCCCCGCTGCAAAATCCTCCCCCTGCGAAGGCACAGGGGAACCCAGCCCGCCGGGGCTGAGCCCGACCCTTGAGCTGTGCTTTGCTCGCTAATTACGGGGTTTTTTTAAATTAAGTTTTCTAATGTTACTTGTAGCGGTGTGTGCTGGGGTTTGCACCACTCATTAGGGGTTTGTTATTGTTTTGTTTGGTTTTTTGATTGTTTTTTGGTTTTTTTTTTTTAGAGCCAGGATGAATAGAAACACGATTGAGGTGATTCTCGTGTTCAGGCTTGGATGTTTATTGTATTTTATCAGAAATTACAGAAAGTGTGACAGCACCTCCAGCTCCTGGCTAGAAGTGGGAGAAATGGAACAGCTGAGGCTGCTTCAAGCCAAACAAACCAATAAAAGTTTAACACCTCCATTATTGATCCTTTTGACCCAATAATAGATTTTTGTGACCTTTAGAGTGACATTTGACCAACCCAAGGTCACTGCCTGAGTTCTGTGAGGAAGAAGAAGATGAACAAAGAAAAATAAAGACACCACACAAAATTTTCTATCTCATCCCACATCCACCACTGTACATAAAAACCTCAAATTTAAACCCCATCACCCAGTGCAAACACACACACCTGACCCACTGCACATTGGTGATTTCTAACTCATTATTCAGATTTTCTAACTCATTATTCACATTTCCTAACTCATTATTCACATTTCCTAACTCATTATTCACATTTCCAAGCCTTCTCCAAGGTTCCAGCTCCAGAGCAGTGTTTTCCAGGGGCTCTGTGCCTGGGAGCACAGAAAGCTCCAAAACTCCACATTCCTGGGATCCAACACTTAATTTCCAAGCACGTTTAATTTCCTTGAGCTGCCACTGAGGCTCTCCAAGGCAGAGCAGCCCCGTGGTTTCCATCTGGATCAACACCACAAAAATCCCTTCTGTGGCAAATTCTGTGGCCACGCTGAAAAAAACCTCTGGAAAAAAAAAAATAAAGTGTGTTTGTCCCTTGTTTTCCTGATCTTTCACAGAGATTTTTCCCCCAGGGATTTCTGGACAGGGAGTCCAAGCCCCACAGGCTCTGGGAGACAGGGCAGGTGCCCGTGGAGGGAAAAGGGGTGGGAATGTTTCCCATTTATTTCCCATTTATTTCCCATTTATTTCCCATTTCCCAGCAGGAAGGGCAGCTCAGGGAGATCCAGCCCCACCGAACCATTCCATGGCTGCTCTCTGCAGCCTGGCAGAGCACAAAGAGCACATTCACCCCAATAAAGACATTAATAATTCCACAGGCTGGAGTCTGAGACGTGTTTCTTTTATTCTAAGTGTTTGCAGAGTGAAATTAAACTGCTGTAAGCACCCAAGAAAGGTAATTTATTTTTGTTTCCATTTTCCCTTTCAACCGTGGCATTAAATATTAACTGCAGCCTATTTTCCCAAGCACATCAATTCATTTCCTGTGGGGGCAGAACCAAAGGGGCTCCACGGGAGCCCTGGTGCCTTTAATGAAGTTTTGCATTAATGAGAGCACACCGTGAGCAGTGACCCTGCAGGATTTCCCTGCTGCTCTCCTGCCTCTCCTGAGGGCTGGGCAGATGGAACTGGGGCTGGAATGTGAGGGGGGACAGGAGCTGCTCCTTGGGGTCAGCCCCACCTGCACAACTGCTGCATCCCAGGAATGTGGAGTTTTGGAGATTCCTGTGCTCCCAGGCACAGAGCCCCTGGAAAACACTGCTCTGGAAACCTTGGAGAGGGCTTGGAAATGTGAATAATGAGTTAGGAAATGTGAATAATGAGTGAGAAATCCCCAATGTGCAGTGGGTCAGGTGTGTGTTTGCACTGGGTGATGGGTTTTAAATTTGAGGGTTTTATATATGGTGGGAGTTAGGGGACAAGATGGAGAATTTGGGGTGGTGTCTTTTCCTTTGTTCATCTTCTTCTTCCTCACAGAACTCAGGCAGTGACCTTTGTTTGGTCAAATGTCACTCTAAGGGTGGTGGGAATCTATTATTGGGTCAAAAGGATCAATAATGGAGGTGTTAAACTTTTATTGGTTTGTTTGGCTTGAAGCAGCCTCAGCTGTTCCATTTCTCCCACTTCTAGCCAGGAGCTGGAGGTGCTGTCACACTTTCTGTAATTTCTGATAAAATACAATAAACATCCAAGTCTGAACACGAGAATCACCTCAATCGTGTTTCTGTTAATTCTGGCTCTAAAAAAAACCCAAATAAAATAATAACAAACCCCTAATGAGGGGTGCAAAGCCCAGCCCACGCCCCCCCCAGGGAACAGCCCCACGAACCCCCTGAGCCCCCAGGGGCTGGGCTGGCTGTGCTGGGACAGAGCTCCTGGGTGATCCCAGAGCCCAAACCCGCTGCTCTGGGTTGAAATCTGGGCAGGAAGAGGAAGAGGAAAACCTCAAACCTCACCTCCAGTGTCCCTTTGGGGGGGCTTTGTGCCCCCTGAGCAGGAGTTTGGCTCTGAAAGGACAATTTAATTTCTCCTCCCAGAGCACAGCACAGCCTCCAGTGCGGGTGCAGGTGGGGAACTGAAGAGAAATCTTTGTCATTTTTAGAGCGAGCCACAAGAAAGGAAGGACCTGCTAATTCACAGAATTCACAAGGCTGGAAAAGCTCTCCAGGAGCATCAAATCCCACCTGGGGCCAGTGCCCCGTTCCTGTTCTCATTTAGATTTTGTTTGTAACCACATCTGTGCATGTCCACGCTTCCCAGTGAATACTTTTTGTTAAACCAAAGCATCACCAGCAGCATCCTCAAAAAACCAGACAAAACCAGACCAGACCAAACCAAACCAAATCAAAAGCAAAAAAAAACCCCAAAACAAAACCAAAAAATCAAAACAAAAGAAAAAAAAAAAAAAAAACAGAGTTCCATCTGTCAGGCTTTTTTTCCAACCCTCCACAGGGCTGTAGAATCAGAGAATGGTTTGGGTTGGAAGGGACCTTTGTGGTTCCTCTAATCCACAGCCCAAAATAGATCACAGCAGGGTGGAGGTTGGTTTTGCTTTCCCAGCAGAGATGCACGCGGCTTGTCTGCCATTAACTTATTCTTTAAACCACTTTTAAATTTTTTTTCCTTGCAAAAAGCCCTGACTCAGAGAACTCGAACAGGAAAACTTCCCTCGTTCAAAATAGCCACAGTTCTTTGAATAAAACCAACCCTCAAACCACTTCCTTCCCTCTGAAGTGAAAGCTCCTGGAACAGTGGAGTCAGGCAGCACTTGTGGTGTTTGGGGAGAGTTCCTGCAAATGTTCCTGCAAATGTTCCTGCAAATGTTCCTGGCTGCAAACTCAGAGTTTGAAACGCTGGAGCCCCTAAAAGCTGCGGTGGATGTGTCAGCCCGAGCTCCACCCCTGCAGCTCCCACAGGTGTGGAAAAGAAATGGATGGAGGCAATTCCAGCTCCCTGCCACAGCTGAAGGTTGGGATTCTGCACTTTGGGATTTTGCACTTTGGAATTCTGCAGTTGGTTCAGTATCAGCAGTTTGAGATTCAGCAGTTTGGGTTCCAGGAGTTTGGGAATCTGCAGTTTGGGATTCTGCAGTTTGGGATTCAGCAGTTTGGGATTCAGCAGTTGTTTGGGTTCCAGCAGTTTGGCTTCCAGTAGTTTGGGATTCAGCAGTTGTTTGGGTTCCAGAAGTTTGGGATTCTGCAGTTTGGGATCCAGCAGTTTGGGTTCCAGTAATTTGGGATTCTGCAGTTGTTTGGGATTCAACACTTTGGGATTCAGGACTTTGGGATCCAGCTGATTTCTCTCTGCACAGCAGCCCTTTCTTTACCCTGGGGACAGCAGGAGCGGGCACTGCTCCCCCACATCCTGCCTTTATTGCCATTTATTTATTCCCATTTGTTTATTTATCGCTCCTTTGGCACCAGCAGTTGCCATGGCACCAAACATCACCGGCCCAGGGGCAAACCAGAGCCCTCCCCTGGTCCATAAATCCCCGTTATGGCAGAGCCAGCTCAGGGTTCTCCATCGGGATGATCCCATCCAGTTTCTCCCCCACCTTCTCTCCACAGGACGTTCTTTGCTTTCTAATCAGGATTTACCTTTTTAAGCTCCTTTATTCCCATTTCCCTCAGTCCCTGGGCGGGTGTGGGGCCAGCCCATGGTCCAGTGTCCAGCAGGATCCAGAGCCAGGAGCTGCCTTCAAGCTTCCAGTGCAGCAGGGGGAGGGAATCTGCGAGTGTGGGGAAGGGAACGGGGCTGGAAGTGGAGCTGAGGCAGCAAAGGTGACAAAAATTTTGGGCAATTTTCAGGAAGAGGGAATTACCCAGGAACAGGGAATCCCAAAATCAGGGAATCCCAGGAACAGGGAATCCAAGGGATAAGGAATCCCAAGGACAAGGAATCCCAGGAACAGGGAATCCCAGGGACAGGGAATCCCAGACTGGTGTGGGTTGGGATGGGCTCAAAGATCATCTCATCCCATGGGCAGGGATCCCACAGTGCCAGGCTGCTCCAAACCCCTGGGACACTCCAGGGATCCAGGGACAGCTTGGGAGCATCTGCAGAGCACCAGGAGCACAGGGAAAAGTGAAAAAGTGAAAAAAGTGAAAAAAGTTAAAAAAGTGGAAAAAGTGGAAAAAGTGAAAAATATTAAAAACATGTGAAAAGTGAATTTGGGAGCTGGATCTGCAGCAGCCCCTTAGCACACAGCACACACTTTGAGCTCACCCCAGGCTGAGCTCAGAGCCCGGCCCAGCCCGGCCCAGCTCAGCCCAGCCCAGCCCGGCCCGGCCCAGCCCAGCCCGGCCCAGCCAGGCCCGGCCCAGCCCGGCTCAGCTCAGCTCGGCCCAGTCCAGCCCAGCCCGGCCCAACCCAGCCCAGCCCAGCCCGGCCCGGCCCGGCCCGGCCAGGGCACCCTCCCAGCTCCCAGCTCTGCTTTTTCCTGGGCTCCTGCTCAGAGAGAGACTGAGTGGAAATACAATAAATAAATAAATACAGAGCTAAATAAAGCAATAAATCAATAAATGCCTGGCAACAGGTGCAGCCCTTTTCCCAAATTGTTTTAGGATTACAGAATTATGGAATCTCAGACTGCTTTGGGTTGGGAGGGAGCCTTAAATCCCATCCCATTCCCAGCCCTGCCCTGTACAATGTAAAACCCTCCCTTTGCATTTTTAATTCTTACAGAATCCATCATTTGTTCCCCATTGCTTCTTTCATCTTTCAATATCCAATTTCATTTATCAGCAAACCTACAGTTTGTTTGTAAAGGCAAATCTCTTTTTCCATTCATCAATCAGTGGAATCCATCCCATTGTTTCTTTTATGTCTCAGTGCTGATTTTATCTCCCAGCAGATCCCAGTTTGGAAAGACAAATCCAACAAAATCCAACTTTGCTCTCAACACTGATGTCGATGTCCATCAACAACGCCCCCAAGAACATCCCCTGCCCCTTCCCACCCCAAACCTCGGGCAAAAACCCGATCTAAACCCGAGCTGTCCCCTGCAGTTTATTCCTCCTGGCCAGCCTGAAATGTTGCTGCTTCTAATTGTGCAAGATGCAGGATGGAGGAGGCGACAGAGCAGTCTGCAGGCATGGGAGTGGTTTAAAAAAATCTTCTAGAGCTGAGTTCTGGGGAGATTCAACAGGAGTCGAATTGTTTTTATCCCTGGAAATCAACAACAGAGTGTTTGGTTCAGCACGACCTGTGTACAGCACTGGGGATGGAAAGCAGCAGAGGAAGTTGTTTAAAATAAATAAATAAAAAGAAAACCCAAGTTTGTTTTTTGTTGTTTGTTTTTTTTTCCCTGCTAGGGAGCCAGGTTTTGCTCTCCTGGATATCCTGCCAAGATACACAAAATGTGACAGTGCCAGGAGTGCAGGAGCCCCAGCAGCCTGAGCTCGGTGTCACAGAGCAGGGGACACTCCTGGCCTTGGGGGGGCTTGGGGGTGCCAGACCCCGGAGCTGGGGGCTCTCCCTGGCAGATTTGGGGCTCAGGTGGCACATCTGGGGCTCTCCCTGGCAGATTTGGGGCTCAGGTGCCACATCTGGAGTTCAGGTGGCACATCTGGGGCTCAGGTGGAAAAACAATGGGCTCAGGGATGTCGGGAGCACAGAGGGACCCCAAACCCCAGGGATTTACTGAAAAACAGCCCCGAAACCACCCTGGTGCTCTCATTCACCGTGCCTGCTTGCATTTCCTTGAAAATCTGAGGAGGAGCTCTCAGCATCAGCGTTTGTCCTGCTCGGGAGCTGTGACAGCTGCAGCCAGCCCAGCCCCAGCTCCAGGGCAGCTCCAAAGCCTGGAAAAACATCCCAGCCCACAGCCAGAGGCTGAGAGTGCAGCTAATTAAATTGCAGCCTTAACGAGCCAGTCCGGAGGGGTTTGCTCTAAAGAGAAATTGAAATCCAGAGGAGAAGACAAATGACAGGGTTTGGGTTTGGGCCTGGCAGGGAGGGCTGGGAGAGGGATCCGGGAGCTCCTGGCACTGCAGGGACACGCAGGGACAGGGACCAGAGGGCACCAGGGGGCACCGGGCACTCCCAGGGCTGGCCTGGCCCCCGAGACCCCCGGGGCATCAGCCCAGAGCCCCCAGCCCAGCCCAACCCTCACTGTGTGCTGCTCATTAACAGAGACTGGATCTGCTGCTCATTAACAGAGATCAGGATCTGCTGCTCATTAACAGAAACTGGATCTGCTCCTCATTAACAGAGATCAGGATCTGCTGCTCATTAACAGAGACTGGATCTGCTCCTCATTAACAGAGATCAGGATCTGCTGCTCATTAACAGCAACTGGATCTGCTGCTCATTAACAGAGATCAGGATCTGCTCCTCATTAACAGAAACTGGATCTGCTCCTCATTAACAGAAACTGGATCTGCTGCTCATTAACAGAAACTGGATCTACTGCTCATTAACAGAGATCAGGATCTGCTGCTCATTAACAGAGACTGGATCTGCTGCTCATTAACAGAAATAGGAATCATCTGATGAGGATTGCCCTTAATGAGGATCATCTGTGATGAGGATCCCTTAATTGCCTTTAATAAGAATCATCCTTAATGAGAATCACCTGATGAGGATTCCCTTAAATTGCCTTTAATGAGGATCACCTGATGAGGATCACCTGTGATGAGGATCCTTTAATGAGGTTCACCCTCAATGAAAATCACCTGTGATGAGAACCACCCTTAATGAGAATCACCTGTAATGAGGATCCCCTTAATGAGGCTCCTGAGCCGCACCCACCCAGGCTCATTCCCTTTGTTAAACAAATTCAGCTGAGGAGGAGCCAATCTTTGCTCGATATTGATAAAATAAACACCCTGGAGTGGCAAGTACATTACTGTGAGTGCTTTATGGACAAATTTTAATCAAAAAACAAAACCAAAATCAGCTCAGAGGAGGCTCTGGAGCCAGGCTGGGAGAGCTGGGGGTGCTCACCTGGACAGGAGAAGGATCCAGGCAGAGCTCAGAGCCCCTGGCAGGGCCTGAAGGGGCTCCAGGAGAGCTGGGGAGGGACTGGGGACAAGGCAGGGAGGGACAGCACACAGGGAATGGGCAGGGCTGGGTGGGATTTGGGCAGGAATTCCTGGCTGGGCTGGAATTCCCAGATTTTCTGTGGCTGTCCCTGGATCCCTGGCAGTGCCCAAGGCCAGGCTGGACATGGGGACACCCTGGGACAGTGGGAGGTGTCCCTGCCATGGCAGGGCTGGGAATGGGATGGGATTTAAGGAGTGTTTTTCAGGGGAATGGAAATGATATAAATTAGAGACGTGAAGCAGCTCTTCAAGCAGGGAATTTGATGAATAACAGCTCCTTGGAGCAGTGGAACAGCAGGAATTCAGGGGAGAGGAAATTCTTTCCTGTGGAGGGGAGGTGCAGTGGGGGATGAAAAACAGGGGAAAACAGAGCCTGAAACACTGCCAGGCACAGGGGGGGATTTTGGGGTGTCTGTGCAGGGCAGGAGCTGGGTCAGTGATCCCTGTGGGTCCCTTCCATCAGGACATTCCATAATCCTGAGATAAAACAGCCACAGCACCCATCAGTGCAGGATCCCACCTCAAAACCTCATCCTTTCATCCCTCCCGCTGAACCAGGCCTACCCAAGGGGGGATTTAATTAATTAATTAATTAATTAATTGCTTCATCAGCCCCGGGAATTCCTGAGTATTCCCCGCCCCAGGTTTGGGGCACACACCGTCCCGAATGAACAGCATCATCCCAGCTGGAAGACGTGAGCAGCCCATAAATATCCCCTAAAAAACATCCATGGAAAACAGGAATGGCTGCAGGAATGTGGCACGAGGAGCCCCCACCCTGTGAGGAGCACGGGAATTATTTGGGGCACGGCAGGAATGTCTCTCCCCTCCTTCCATCTCTCTCATCCTTCTCCTGGGCTTTAGGATCCCTCACAAACAGGAGCAGAGGAATTTCCAGGATGAGCAGGCTGCTCCCGGGGCTTGTCCTGGGATTTTGGATATCGGGAATGTCATCCCGAGACTCCTCTGTGTCCAAACAAGGCCTGGGGAAAAGGAGATCGTGGCATCCTTAATCCCATCACGTTTGGGGTTTCCAGCTCAGGAATTCCTGCGTGTGGAAATTCCCTGTCCCAGCCCAGGGCACCGTGGGGACACTCTGGGGTGTCCAGGGGTGGTGGCAGGAGAGCTGATCCCTGATCCCACCCGATCCCACACTGAGGGGCTCCAGCTGCAAAGCAACAGCAGGACCCTAAAACCTCTGGTGGGGGTTTGGGGACACAGTGGAGCAGGTTTGGGGACAAAATGGGGCAGGTTTGGGCACCCACATGAACAGGTTTGGGGACACAGTGGGGCTGGTTTGGGGACACAGTGGGGCAGGTTTAGGGACACAATGGGGCAGGTTTGGGGTACCCACATGAACAGATTTGGGGACACAGTGGGACAGACTGGGGACAGAGTGGGACAGGTTTGAGGACACAGTGGGGCAGGTTTAGGGACACAGTGGGGCTGGCTTGGGGACCCTCATGGGGCAGGTTTGGGCAGGGCCACCTTCCACAGCCCAAGGTGCTCCAATTCCATTTGTATGAATTTCCCTGGAGGGTTTTGACAGAGAAAAGATGCAGAAAAGCAGAGTTAAATCATTCTGCAGTCACAAATCTGCCCAGGGGAGCAGGAACATCCTGTTTGCACTAATATCAAATAATACTGGCATTAAACAGGACATAATTATGGCCTTGTTAGTTATGGCCCTACACATTTATTTAGGGGATTAAATCTCTCTCTTCAGATCACAGACTCAACCTGGCCTGAAATTAAAAAGTTTTCCCCTTCAGTAATGTCTAAGAGTTGATAAAATCCATCAGTAACCAAACAAACACAATTCCTGCTGGGCTCTCAGTGAGGCTGTGGCACTGTGGCCGTGGCTGGGACAAGGTGACACTTCCCCCCTGGCCACAGGTGACACAGAGCCAGGGATGGTTTGGGTGGAAGGGACCTCTCAAATGTCCCCCTGCACGTCCCTGCAGTCCCTCCCCTGCGATGGCATCTCTCAAATGTTATTTATGTCCTGCTCTGGCTTTTTTTAATAGAGGAGGAAAACTTCCCTCCCTTCCTCCTCATTTATTACAGGCATTAAGTTAAACATTGTTTCCTCTTAAACTCGACCTAATCCAATTAATATTAATATTGCCCTGAGCCAGGCTGATCTCATTAGTGTCGACATTTAATATCTTTTTCTGCGAGTTGTGCTGAAAATGAGCGTCTTGTTTTCCAGCGAGTCTGGAAGGAAGGAAGAGCTTTTCCTCCCAGTTCAGGATGGGATGGGAATGAGGAATGGGATGGGGCAGGGAGGGCTGGAAAAATTCTTGGGAAGTAACTTCAGGTGAGCTAAGGAGGGAATGAGGAGGATAAAAGTGCATCCTCCTCGGGACATGCCAGAACTCCATCCCCCGGCGGGACGGGACACTGGTGCGGGGAGGATGGCTCATTAACAAAGTGCTCATTAACAGGGGGATGGCTCATTAACAGGGGAATAGTTCATTAACGGGGGATGGCTCATTAACAGGGGAATAGTTCATTAACGGAGGGATGGTTCATTAACGGGGGATGGTTCATTAACAAAGTGCTCATTAACACGCCAAAAGTCAGAAATTCCGTTTATTGAAGGGTATCGAAGCTCTGTGCTCAGCAAGAATTCAATCCAGGAAATCCAGGATTCCTTAAATCCAGGATTCCTAAAATCCAGGATTCCTAAATCCAGGATTCCTAAAATCCAGGATTCCTGCGGGCTGCAGTCCCGGAGCACGAGGGCTCGGCTGGAGCTGTAAAAGGAGTTTCAGCCCTGGTTGTTGTCATCTCCTTCCCTCCCCAGCCTGGATTAATTCCACGGGCTGCTCGCTGGGATTCATCCCCCTGAGCCCAGCTCAGCAGAAGGAATCACTCCTGGGACGTGAGGAGGAGCAGCTGCCGAGGTCAGGGACAAGGTTTGGAGCAGAATCAGCCCAGATTTTGGTTGTAGCAATAGCAGCAAGCGAAACGGGATCGCTGTTATTCAGAACAAAACTCCCTTTTTGTTTTGGATGCGGCAGCGAATAACCGGGACCCACAGAACGCCGTAAAACCATCGGATGGTGCGGGTTGAGAAGGACCTGAAAGAACAAGATGATCTTTAAGGTTCCTTCCTATCTAAACCTTACCATAATTTACAAATTATCTCCTTTAATGTGCAGAGATGATGCAAGGAAAACTGCCCAGGGCTCAGTGTAAGACGTGTTCATCCTCCTCCTCCTCCTCCTCCTAAACCACAAAATGAATCTTTCCTTGCCGTGACCTCCTGGTTTTAGGCCAGGCTGCTTTTTTCCACCTCTGCCCCCTCCCACCACATCCTGGCTGGGGCCCAGAACAGCTCTGGTTTAGCAAACAGCTCCATCAGCATCTCCCTGCGCTGCCCCAGCTCATCTCTGCAAAGCCATTTTTAGATAATTCATTAATTAATTTCTGCCTCAGCCCCCCAGAACAGCCACCAGTGGGACAGAGCCTGGGGACAATAATCAGGATTTTGTTTGTGGCTTTTCATAAAATGGTCAGGTTTGGATTGGCAGTGACCTCAAATCCCACCCAGTGCCAGCCCTGCCATGGCAGGGACACCTCCCACTGTCCCAGGGTGTTCCAGGAATGTCCAGGCTGGCCTCGGGCACTGCCAGGGGACAATTCCTGCCCAAATCCTATCTCTAATGGATCCCTGCCGTGCCCCATCCTGAGATCCCCAGGATCAGGTCCCTGAGGTGCTAAAACAAAGCTGGCAGCGGTGGGATTCGAACCCACGCCCCCGCAGGGACTGGAGCCTTAATCCAGCGCCTTAGACCGCTCGGCCACACTACCCCGGCCCAGGGCACCCCGGGAATGGGATTGGAGCCGGATCCGTGACCTGGGCACGGCGCCTTGGCCACCCCGGTCCTGCTGCTGCGGATCCTCTGGAATCCTCAGGAACTCCCGGCAGGACGGAGCCCAGGCTGCCACACCCCAAACCTGCCCTTCCAGTGGGAATTTCTGCTCTTCCCTTCCCTTCCCAAACCTTCCCAAACCTTCCCTTCCCTTGGCAGCCTGGGTTAATTAAATGAAGTCAATTAATTACATCCACCAGATCCTTCCATGCATCCACACTCACCCCTCTCCTCTTTTCTCAGCAGCTGAGGACAGCCCCTCCATCCTGCTGGGAACGAGACCCCAAATCCCAATGGCAGCCCCTCCATCCTGCTGGGAATGAGACCCCAAATCCCAATGGCAGCCCCTCCATCCTGCTGGGAACGAGACTCCAAATCCCAATGGCAGCCCCTCCATCCTGCTGGGAACGAGACCCCAAATCCCAATGGCAGCCCCTCCATCCTGCTGGGAACCAGACCCCAAATCCCAATGGCAGCCCCTCCATCCTGCTGGGAACGAGACCCCAAATCCCAATGGCAGCCCCTCCATCCTGCTGGGAACGAGACCCACAGTCCCATGTTGGATTTGTGCCTTTCCCCCGTGCCTGTGTCCAGTGATCCCGAGAGATGAAGGGCTGAGGTGACAGTGACAATGGCAGTGTGACAGTGGCAGTGGCTGTGACAGTGGCAGTGTGGCAGTGTGACAATGGCAGTGTGACAGTGACAATGGCAGTGACAATGGCAATGACAATGACAGTGTGACAGTGGCAGTGACAGTGGCAGTGTGACAATGACAGTGGCAGTGTGACAGTGACAATGACAGTGGCTGTGACAGTGGCAGTGGCTGTGTGACAATGACAATGGCAGTGGCAGTGGCTGTGTGGCAGTGGCAGTGACAATGGCAGTGTGACAGTGTGACAGTGACAATGGCAGTGTGACAATGACAATGGCAGTGACACAATGACAATGGCAGTGTGACAGTGGCAGTGGCTGTGTGACAATGGCAGTGTGACAATGACAGTGACAATGGCAGGGACAGTGACAATGACAGTGGCTGTGGCAGTGGCTGTGTGTGGCAGTGGCAATGGCAGAGTGACAATGACAATGGCAGTGTGACAATGGCAGGGACAGTGACAATGACAGTGGCAGTGTGACAGTGACAGTGGCAGTGTGACAGTGACAATGGCAGTGACAATGACAGTGGCAGTGTGACAGTGACAGTGTGACAATGACAGTGACAATGGCAGTGTGACAGTGACAATGACAATGGCAGTGTGACAGTGGCAGTGTGACAGTGACAATGGCAGTGTGACAGTGACAATGGCAGTGACAGTGACAATGACAATGGCAGTGACAGTGACAGTGACAATGACAGTGACAATGACAACGACAGTGGCAGCGTGACAGTGACAATGGCAGTGACAATGACAGTGACAGTGGCAGTGTGGCCCTCAGACACCCCCGGCTCCCACTCTGGATCAGGGACGGTGCCAAAATGTTCCGGGCCCCTCCCGCCGAGCGCTGGGAGCCAGGGAAGTTCCGCAGTGCCGTAAATATTTTTGTTCCCTGTTTAAACACAGCCACTCTCTCCTTCCTCAGCAGGGCGATAAAAGCACATTTCAATAAACAGCCCCGCACGGGATGTTTGCAGCTGGCTCCTGTCCCTGCCTCCTTCATTCACTGCAACAGCTCCTGGCTGTAGGAACTGCAGGAGAGACCCCCCCAGATCCCTCTGGAAATTCAGCACCAAACCCTCCCGTTCCCAGCCACGCTCTGATTTTTATCAATTACCATTGATAAAAAAAGGAGATCTCTGTAATTCCTTGCTCCGTGGGGTTTTTGATCCGCGTTGCTCCAATCCTGGGAGTCCCCAAACCCAAATCCTCTGTCAGGGATCCCCTGCAGAGGTGATGAAATTCCAGGAGTAAATTGGTTATTTGAGGATAATAATTGGATTTTCATTAAGGGGAAACTCACGAACTGCTGCAGATTTCTGAAAGTCAATTTATTTCCAGCCAGCAGCTGCCAAATTATTCCCGAATAAAATTCCAGCCCCTCGGAAGTTTTACAGCTCCAGTTGGGAGCCTGTGGATTTGGGGACCCTGATGTGGCCCAGGAGAGCTGGGAACTTGCAGGATTTGAGGAATTTTTTATCTCATTGTGTGGCAGGGTTTGGGAAGCCTTCCCAACAAACATCCTGCAGGGCCAGGGAGGTTTGGAATTAAACCTCAAACCACTTTAATAAATCCAATGGGATTATTTCAATTAAAAAGAAGTGATTACAACAGCCCTTATTTTCTTATTAGGGCATTTAAGCAGCCCCTATTAAAAGATTAGAATATATCGAGCCTTTATAGGACTCTCAAAAACACTCTTTGGAATATCCCTGTTAGAAGTTATTGCTGTTTAAATAGTTCTGCCTAAAAATACATTAATAAAATTGGACATCCCCGTCCAAATTTGGGACCAGCACCTTTGAGAAGTCCTGAGACCTCCCCAGGGACCACCCACGGCCACGGAAAGCCCACCTGGGTTTGTAGAAAATGTTTTCACTCCCCTGAAACAGAAGAAAAACCCCTTCAGTATTCCCTGATCTGCTCGTTCTTGTGTTCTCCAGCCCAGCCCAGGGCCAGGAGCTGCCAAGAGCAAATAATTCCCATTTCCATAGATCAGGAGATGAATCATTCCTGGTATTTTTAGCAGGTCATTAAGGGCTGGCAGGGATATTTGCAAACTGACTTGTGAGGGTTTGGATTGGTGTGAGCACAACCTCAGAGAGAAAACATCAACTGGGAGGACTGGGAATTGCATCTGCAAGTCTGAAAATGCCAGGGAGGGATGGGGATAAATGGGGTTTGTGGGAGCTGGGCCTCACTCCACCGAGAAGGGGGAGTGAAAATGCTGGGATAAGGATTGGTGCCCAGCCCAAGGACATTTACACACCCCGGGGAGGGATGCTGCAGCCACTGGGAACTGCTGGCTCCTGTGGGATTGGATGGAAAGGGAATTTTCCTGCTGGTTTGTGGGCAGGAAATTCCTTGGGAGTTCAGAGGAGCATCAGGGCACCTCAGAGGAGTCATGGAATGGGTTGAGATGGAGCTTAAATCCCCCCCAGTGCCATCCTGCCATGGCAGGGACACCTCCCAATGTCCCAGTGTCCAACCTGGCCTTGGGCACTGCCAGGGATCCAGGGGCTGCTCTGGGCACCCTGTGCCACCCTGCCAGGGAACAATTCCTGCCAAAAATCCCATCTCAATTTCTCCTCTTCAGTTCAAAACCATCCCCTCTTGTTCCATCTGCCCATGGAGAATTCACTCTCCTGGCACAGGGGAAGAGCTGCTCACCCATCCACGGAGCAGAGCTTCCCAAAATGGGCATTTAATAAAGAACCAATACTCTACATATTCATATTTAACAGCTCCTTGACTGTGCTGTTGGGGGTACAGTGAGCACTGCTCAGAGGGAAATCTAGAGATTAATCCATCATCACTGTCCATCATCATTGTCCATCATCCATCATTTCCATCACTGTCCATCATCATTGTCCATTATCATTGTCCATCATCCATCATGGTCCATCATCACTGTCTATCATCATTGTCCATCATCCAGCATTGTCCAGCATTATTCATCATCCATCATCATCCATCATTATCCATCACTGTCCCTCATCCCTCAGCAGCCAGAGCCACCTCTCCTGCAGAGCCAGGACGAGTGCAGTGCCAGCAAAGGGAGGTGACTCTGCCTGTCAGCAGCAGGATGGTGGCCCTGGGGCTGGGGTCTCTTCAGGAACTGCTGCTGCTGGAAGGAAAAACCATCAGGAAAACAGGAACAGGCACAGGCTGCACCCTGGGATTCTCGGCTGGAAAAGGTCCCTCACTCCCAGCCCACACTCAGCTCTGGCAGCAGCCCTGGAAGGGCAAACCCAGCCCCAGCTTCAGCAGCTCCCACTCATCAAATGAAGGGCTCTGCTCGGAGCCTCAGAGGCAGAAAGGCTCCGCAGCAGCCAGGGAAGGCAGCACAGGGAACTGCAGGAGCTGGGATTGCAGGAGATGGAGTCGATGCCTTCCCTGAGGGGGAAATTCGGTGCCAGAGAGGAACAAGGTGAGAAAACTCAGCTCAGGGTGCTCGAACCCCTGAGAGGGCAGAGCTGGTGCCATTATCTGCCACTGAACAGAGTGCCCAGGAATGGAACAGCTCCAGCCACCCACAGAAAATCAGGGAGTGGTGGGATCGGCTCCTGCCCTCCCCACACCCCCTCGGAGCCCAGTGCTTTTGTTTGGATTTTTCTTAGAGGAATGGATTTAATATGGAGTCAATTGAGTTGAACCTTTGCTGTAAATGCAGGCATTTGTTTCTTGGAGTCTCAGGGGAGTTTCCATTAATTCTCCTGAGCCCCGTGGCCAAGCTGGAAAGGAATTTGTTTCCAAGGGAAAAGGAGTAAGTCACAGGCAGATGCAGGATGGGTTTCAGACACAACAGAAGAAAGGAACTTCATTCAGGGTTTAGGATCAGAAATGATCAGAGTTTTGCCAGCTGCAAAGTGTCTCTGAGCATTTTAGGCCTTCCGGGCAAGCTGGGACAGGGACAGGCTGTTCCTGCAGGATGGCAGTGCCCAGCCTGGGCTCCATCCACTCCTGCTCGTGATCCTCCCACCCCAAATCCAAAACCCACCGTGGCTCCTCCTGCCAGGAGTCCTGGAGCTCCCCTCCAGCCCAGCCCAGAGCCTGGGCCAGCAAAACTCCTTTTGCAGATTCCCCTTTTCTCCTGAGCAATGCTGAGGTGGAGCTGAGCCCCACCAGTGCTCCGTGGTCCTTCACCTTCTGCTTTGCTCCATCAGGGGCTGGAGGTGGGAGGAGGGCTCTGAGCTCTCCTCAGCTCCTGCCAGAGCTCCTGGAAGAGCTTCCAGAGAATCCATGCCGGGAATGCAGAGCTGTGGCTGCTGGCAAAGGCACGGCTCCAGCTGAAGCTCCTGGCAATTGCTGCCTGTGCCTCATGTGAGATTTGGTGTTAGGAACCCAAGTGAGTCCAAAAGAAACCTTTGGAAAAGGAGGAGAGCAGCACAGTCCTCCAAGTTCAGACATTTCTGGGAGCAGAGGCTGGGGGAGCTGTGGCTGCCCCTGGATGCCTGGAAATGTCCAAGGCCAGGTTGGACACTGGGGCTGGGAGCAGCCCGGGGCAGTGGCAGGTGTCCCTGCCATGGCAGGGGTGGCACCGGGTGGGATTTGAGGTCCCTTGTTATTGCTGTCCCCTCAGGGAAGGGGGGAAGGACAAGGGGAGCTCTCCCCCAGCACAGGCAGGACACGGCCCCAAGGGAAACACATCCTGAGCCCAGGGACAGCACAGCACATCCCAAAAGCAACCACAGAAACCCGAGGAGCCAAATAGCTGGGAACGAGCAGGAGCAGCTCCATGTGACAGCCTGGGGCACCCCCCTCTTCAGACAAGTGCTTGTTGTGCAATCCCGAAATTCTGAATCCCAACTTCCCATTTCCTGATCCAAGATGCTGCAGAAATGAGTTGAGAGCTGGCTGCTTGGATGAAATCCCTCCCCAAAAGCAGCCCATGGGTTTGACACAGAGCCTGGGAACAGAGCACATGGCTTGTGGCTGGAATGGCTCTGGTTCTGCTCTTCCCTGTGTGTCCAAGAGAGAGAATTCCTTTTACGTTCATCTGTCCTCATGGAAGCCTGCAAGAGGAGAAGAGATAAATGATTATAAATGATTAACAACATCTAAATATAATTCCTTCATTCTCAGAGCCTTTGTGACATGCTCCCTTGGGAAATATTCCCAACTGAAATGGAATTCTCCTCGCACATCTCCCATTGCTGTTGTGAAACACACGAGGCATTAAAAGTCAGCAGTAACAATGTCAGCAATGTGCTGGTGAGAACCCAACAGGCAGCTTGGAAATGCAGGCAGACAGGGAAACACTGGAAAAAAACTCACCCTAAGGGTTAAACTCTCCTTCCCAAGCCCTGCAGCTGCCCTGGATAAAGATCCATCAGGGTGGGATGTGTGTGAAAAACGGGGCTTGCAAGAGAAGGAAAATGAATTTTCCGTGGTGTTTAAGGAGTTAGAAATGAGGGCTGAAAACCTGGGAGGAAACAACTTCCAATTGCTGCCCTGCTCCAGCATTCCAGGACCCAGCTGGTGGGACACAGGGTGGGAGTGTTGGGGTGACTGTGCAGGGCCAGCAGCTGGACTGGGGGATCCTGGGGGTCCCTCCAGCCCTGGATATTCCATGGTTCTGTCAGGCTGCCAGGGTGGGAACCACAGCCCCAACTCCATTTCCAAACATCCTTTAGCAAGACAGGAGACAATCAATATTTTCCTAGTGATTAGATGATAAAAGGGAGATGATAAAAGGGAGGAATAAAAATTGCCTTTGTCAGTCAGCTACTGCACACAGCAGCAGATAAAATAATTACAGAGCACTCATGGGGCTCAGGCTCATTCCAGTGATTCATGGGGATGTTGGGAAGCTGAGCTGGGACTGAAGGGCATCTGGAGTTTGTGCCTTGGAGTGAACCCAGTCCATAAATCTGTGGGATGGGAGCTGTGGTTCCCAGCCCTGCAGCACCCCCACATCCCTGTGCCCATGGCCATGGCACAGTGAGGGCAGGGCCACAGCTCCCAGAGTGGCCCTGGAGGGGCAATTGGGAGCCTGGCATTCCTGGGTGCCGAGTTCCTGCCCTGGGGACACAGGAGTGCAGTGACAGAACTTTCCTGTAAGTGAAAGCCGGAGTTTCTAAGAACTCTTCTGACTAATGTGGCTCAGTGTTGGCTGCAGAACACAAACCCTTCATCAAACACAGTGAGAAATGCCAGAGAAAGCTCAAATCCAGGCAATGGGAGGCTGGGAGGGAGCAGGCTGACCCCAGCACTCAAGGCTGGGGCCGGGAGCCAGGCCCTGCCTCGGGCTTAGCTGGGCTGGATTCAAGGCTTAGTGCTGCTCCTTTGTTTCCCAGGGACAAAGGCCACCACGAGGGATCTGGGCCTCAGCACGGAAAAGGAATTGCCCTGCAAGTGCAGGGAATCTGAATCCAAGCTGCAACATCAAATCCAGGGAAAACCACACCCCGTGGGCTACAGAGAGATGGAATGTGGGAAATCCAACCCAGGGCAGGGGCAGAGGGGTGGCTCCAGGGAAGTCATGAACCAGGAGACAGTGAAAGATCCCAAAGGATTCTCTCTTGCTCACAGGGAGGGAATCATGGAAGATCCTGAGCTGGATCCCACAGGGATCACCCAGTCCAAGCCCTGGCCCTGCACAGACACCCCAACGATGCCACCCTGTGCTGAGCACTGGCCAAGCAGGCCCTGAATGTCTGGCAATGTGAGACCAACTGTGATCATCATTGTGGAGGAGCTCACTGCATTCTCCCACAGCCTCCCTAAAGAGACACCAGGAGCCGGCAGGGCCAAGCTCAGAGCCAGCCTCAGGCTGATATTCCACGTGCCAAGAACATCATGGAACAATTCATTCAGAGTTTCCCTGCTGGCAGAGTTATCTGTCCTTTCCCCACAGAAACGGGAGAAGGGAAATCCAGGGCAGCAGGAGGCTGAGGAAGCACAGCAGCTTTTCATTTCATGGCAGATGTTCCTGTGACACAAAGCAGACCCTGCTGCTCCCCACGGGCAGCTCCAGGGCACAGCACGGGCTGGGCTTGCTGGAAAATCATCTGGAGCTGAGCTGGTGCAACCAGGAACCCTCTGGAGGGACAAGGGAAAATGGGGAATGGCTTCACATGGACACAGGGCAGGGATTTTGGGCAGGGCTGGCACAGGGTGCCCAGAGCAGCCCCCGGAGCCCTGGCAGTGCCCAAGGCCAGGCTGGGACACCCTGGGACAGTGGGAGGTGTCCCTGCCATGGCAGGGCTGGCACTGGGGGGGTTTGAGGTGCATTCCAAGCCAAAGCAGTCTGGGATTGTGTGGAATGAGGAGGGTGGGGTGGGAACACCTTCAGTTTGGTTTTGTCAGGATTGAATCCCTCTGTGCAATGGAGCTTATTCTGAGTGTGGCCAATACAGAATTGTCCTGCCTCAACTCCATTCCCTCCCCTCAGCTACATTCCCTCCTGCCTCCCCACAGGAAAATTCCAACAGCTCCAGGCTCACTCCAGCCCCTGATTCTGAACACAAGCAGCACGTGCAAATGGGAATATAAGCAAGGAAAAGAAAAGAGTTTTAATTAAAATTATTCCAATAATTCCCACAGCACATGCTTTTTTCAAATGACAAAGATTCCTCTTTAGAAAGTTATTATTTGCCAGGTGTTGGATATCACTTCATCTTCAATGTTGCATAAAGCATCAAGAGAAGAAAAAGCTTCCAAGCAAATCTCCAACGTAATTAAAATAAATCTGAGGTCAATCAAGTTTTTGAGCTGAGCTGATGGGTGAGAAGAGATGAGAGTAGTAAGTGATGAGTGAGAAGACCTGAGAGTAGTAAAGGAGTTCCTGTGCCCCAAACCCTGCAGCAGCAGGAGAAACACTGAGCTCTGCTGGCAAAGCAAGGGCAAAGCAAGAGTGGTTTGGTTTTCCATGTCCTTGTCCACAGCCATGTCCAGTTCCGAGTTCCTTTTTGACCCTCAAGGTTTATTCAAACTGCAGGAGGGAAAGGGAGGGATCATTGTGCTCTGCCCCTCTATCAACCAGACATTTTTATTTTCCTTTTCATAAATTCAAGTCACATTTTAGCATTAGACTTTGTCTTCATGTCGGCAAAGAGAAATACTTGGAGTTACTGATGAAAATTTTCCCTGCTTGTAAAAAGCCTCATCATTGCCCCCAAAATAATAAACAACCCCACACACACAAAAGAAGAGAAAATACAGGAACAAACCTTTCCAACCCTGATTGAAACCTGCCCTGACAAACGTGGAGCCCACCCTGAGCCCTGTGTGACCTGAGCAGGGAATTCCCATCACTGCAACCCCAGGGAGATCCCAACTGCTCCTGAATCCACATGGAGCTGTGCCTGGCACATCCCAACTGCTCCTGAATCCATGGGAGCTGTGCCTGAGCCAAGGCTGCAAACGGGGAAACTTTAAATCCACAGCCCAGGGTCCATCTGGGAGGAGCTGCAGGCTCAGCCCATGGAAAGGCTGGGTTATTATTATTATTATAAAAGGATATTTTTGGAGGGGAACACCCCACTCACCGCAGCCCTCAGGGCCTGATCCAGGTCTGCCAGCAAATCCTCCTCATCCTCCAGCCCCACTGAGAGACGGATCAAGGTGTCAGTGATTCCCAGACGTTTCTTGATATTAGGGTCCATCTTGGCATGGCTCATGGTGGCCCTGCAGGGACAAAAAAACATCTTTATCCCAAGAATTTGGGACTTTTATTGGTAAAACCTGCCCAGCTGGCTCCCTGGCAGCACCCCTGCAATGGCAGCAGGATCTGACACCTCCTCTGTGCCACTCGTGTGACCCCACAGCTGCAAAGAGCTCCTGGCAGCAGCTCCTGCAAATGATGGGAATGCTGCAAGTCAGGGAATTGCATCCCCAGGTTGTGTTTCCAAAACACAAATGATTAAGAAGAAATGGATACTGAAAAATCTGGATGTGAAAAAGGAGAAAATCCCATTCCTCTTCCTTCCAGAGTTATTCCTTTTTTATTCTACAGAGGGGCTGGAGGCTCTGCCTGTGGGCAATGTGCAACCCCCAGTATAAAATCTCCTGGTTTCACTCCTGGTTTCTCAGATCCCTTCTCCAACTGTCCCAGATGACTCTGGAGGGTTTATTCTCCCCAGCTACAGAGGACACAGGCAAGAAGGGATTTCCCCATGTGCTCAGTCACTGGCACCAGCTCCTTTCAGCTGCTGGAGGGGTTCAAGATCTGCTGTGAAATCAGTAAGTGAAATGATTTAGCATTCAAATGTAGTCACTAATTTCCACGTACCTTTTCAAAAAGCAAATTGGCTTGGAGTAAAAGAATGCAATTCCATGCAAATCGTCTTTGGAGCAGTTTCAAACGCCCCCAGGAGGGGCTGCCAGGGAGGCAGAGGCAGCTGGGTGCTCACAGTGACCGTGCCCCCCTGTGTGAGCAGGGAGCAGAGCATTCCCCAATCTCAGCTGCTCCTTATCCCAGCACCCAGCAGCTCCTGGGATTGTCTTCATGGACACCAACTGTGCCTCAGCCCTCCGGGCAAAACTCCTCCATGTCTGCACTCTCACAGCATTCCCTCCCTCTGGAATCTCCCCTGGCTTTGTGCTGCACAACAGTCCCCGAGTTTTGCTAAAACAGATTTGGGGGCTGGGAAATTGTGGGAATTTTGTGGTGCTCTGCAGCTTTTTGAGGCTCTGAGGATGGAAGGATGAACTCACGGATGCTCTGCCAGGCTCTCGAATCCACCCAGACTGAAACCCAGGGTGAACACCTATGGGAGAAAGGTGGATTATGGATGCATGGAAAGTGGCAAGAAAAGCAACTTCCACCCTCCCCTCAGCGGGGCAGTTTCAGCTCCCTCTGAGGGCGATTTCATTGCCTTTATTTTACCTTCAAGTTCTTGAGGAAGGCAAAGGCATTGTCTTTGTTCCCTTTGATGTAGAAGCTGACCATCCCAGAAACGCCTGTGCACTGCTTCTTTGTCACCTCATATTGAGGGTGACAAGGCAACCCTGGAATGGGGAGAGTTGGGAGAATTCCCAGTGAATTCCAGTGCAGAGCTGGGGCAGCTCAGCCTCACCTGAGTGACCCAGCCCCAGTCACGGGGCACCACAGCTCCCAAATCCCTCCCCTGGGATGTTCCCAACCCCCTCCCCTGGGATGTTCCCAAACCAGACCCCTCCCAGGGGATGCTCCCCAGTCCTGCCCACCCACCTGGGTAAAGGACCTCCTCTACCCATTCTGGATGGTTTTTTAGGAACTCGGCCACGGCCAGGCCGTTGTGGAAGTGCAGCTTCATCCGGATGTGCAGAGTCTTGAGCCCCCGGTTGCACATGTAACAGTCAAAGGGGGAGGGGACAGCTCCCAGGCCTATGGGAATGGGAACAGAATTCCACAAAATCCCACAGAATTCCACAGAAACGTTGGTGTTTTGCATTCAGCAAAGCCAAACCTGCTCTCATCTCCAGCATTTCTGAGGTTGGAACGAGTGGGAAGACACCCCAGACAATCTCTGCTCCTCATCTCCCACATTGGGGAGCCAATTAATGAGCCCAATTAACAGGCTCAGGCCTCAAGGATTACATTTATTGGACACGGTGCACCTTCACTGCTGCAGGCAGAGGGCAGAACCCTGGACAGGAATTTATTCCTGGAAAATTGCTGGAATCAACAGAGATAAGAAAATTCTGCACTGGGCACATCCCTGATGGGTGAGTGAGCTCCAAACCCCCCTAACTGCAGGTGGGCACCTCAGTGGTTTCAGGATGTGCCCCAGAGCTCTCCTGAAGTGCTTGGGAAGTGGAGATCAATGTCTCTCATTTTATTGGCATTTTCTAATTGAGTTTATCCAGTTCTGTTAATTTCTATTCCCAGGCAGATTTCCCAGCTGTGTGCATGCACACCCTCCCCACCAGGAGCTGTGGATGTGAACAGGATTCCTGTCAGGAATTCCCAGTCTGGACTTACGGATCTGCAGGCATTTGAGCTTCTCATAAAGTTTTTGGCTGTTTACAGAGACCAGGCCTATGAGAACATCACTGTGCCCTACAAATGACAGGGGACAAGAATGGCATCAGCTGCTCCAGGGTCCTGCCACAAACCCCCAGGGACACCTCCCACCATCCCAGGCTGCTCCAAACCCCAATGTCCAGCCTGGCCTTGGACACTGCCAGGGATCCAGGGGCCTCCCCACCCTCCCAGCCAGGAATTCCTCCCCATTTTCCCACCTAACCCTGCCCTAAGGATGTGCTGAGCTCTCATACTCACCATTGATGTATTTGGTTCCAGAAGACATAGAAATATCAGCCCCCAGGGACAAAGGACGCTGAAACAAAAGGAAAATCACATCATAATTCAAGTTTGGGTGCACTCAGGTTCATTCCCAGCTGTTCCAAAGGGCTGTGAGCTTACACAGGAAAAATCAGTGGAGAAACAAACACAAAAACCCGAGGATGACAATAGAACATGTGCTGAAAGCAGCAGGACAGGGAGGCACTCTGAATTCAAGGTAAGCACAAGAAAATGTGATTTAAAAGCACTGCCCCAACTCCCAGAGGCTCCAGGGAGAGAAGAGATTGAGCACATCCAATATCCAGTGCACAGCTGTGAAAAACCAGCTCTACTGCTCAGCTGAGGGACAAAGAATGACATTTACCCTGTAAAGTGCATTTCCCTGGGAAAGGAAGGACTCAGACTGCAAAGCAGAAGAATTGCTTTGTTTCCCAGGTGTTGGAGACCCTGCCCTGGAGGAGCTGAGAACATGAGCAAAGGAGGTTCCTTTGCAGCTCTCTCTCCCCTCACCCCCAGCTCTCTGCCCAGGAGCCTCCTGAAGTGACACCAACCAGGAGGTGGATGGGCAAGAGGTGATGAACCGTGCCAGATTTTTAATCAATCACTAATTAAGGCACTTTGCACAGGAAATCAAGATGTTCTGAGGAGCATCACTGTTAAAATGGAACAAAGCAACACAGAGCCCAGAACTGCAATTCCTTGGTTGTGCTTCCCTTTCCAAAATGGATCTCCAGCTCCACTGGGACAGGTGACAGTCCTGTCCTTTTTCCACACACCTGGAAATATGGAGACATGAAGCTGTTGTCCACTGCCACCAGCACATCCTTTTGCATCCCATGTGCCACATCTGCACAGGCTTTGATGTCGATCACTGTCAGCACAGGGTTTGTGGGGCTCTCGAGCCAAAGCAGCTGCACAAACCCCAAAAAAACTCCAGGTCAGAGAGTTCCCAGTGCTGGGTGAGTCCCAGGGGCTCTGGGTGCTCAGTGGGGTCAGATCCCTGTGGGGTTTGTGCAGTGGGGACGGGCAGTGGCCCTGCCAGAGCCAGGGGAGGCTTCGGCTCCTCCAGGCTCAGGGAGGTTTCCCTTCAGCTGGGCTTGTGAATCCCAGAGTATCCCAGAGCATCCCAGTGTACCCCAGAGGATCCCAGAGCACCCCAGTGCATCCCAGTGTACCCCAGAGGATCCCAGAGCATCCCAGTACATCCCAGTGTACCCCAGAGCATCCCAGTGTACCCCAGAGCATCCCAGTACATCCCAGAGCACCCCAGTGTACCCCAGAGCATCCCAGTGTACCCCAGAGCATCCCAGTACATCCCAGAGCATCCCAGTGCATCCCAGTATACTCGAGTACATCCCAGTGCACCCCAGCTGCAGAAGGACACAGCCAGGCCAGAGCCTTTTCCCAGAGGCTCTCCCAGCTGAGTTCCCTCCCCTGGAGCAGGGATCACCCACCCAGTGCCACCCACCCAGAGCTCAGCGTTCTCTCTGCTCTTCCTCACCTTTTCCCTTTTCCCTCCCCTCTCTCCCCAGGGGTTTTTGCCTTTCTCAGGATGTTTTCCATGAGGCAGCACAGTGGGATTTGGTGGATCCAGCTGTGCCCCAAGCTGCCCCCCCTCAGCTCAACATCCCCCAAACTCAAGAGGAACAAGGATAAAACAATTGAACATCCCTTGAAAATCCCTTCTCTCTCCCTTACCTTGGTCTTGGTCTCATGTTTAATTGCATCTTCCAGCTTTTTTATGTCTCTGCAGTCAACATAAACCACTTTTAAATTATACTCTTCTTTTATTTCATCAAATAATTCTCTTGTGCCTAAAAAAAACCAACCAAAAAAATCCCAAAATGTAACAACTTCCTTAACTTGCATTCCCTGCTCTCCAGCCTCTTGCATCATCCAGCCCCAGTCAGGAGGGCACAGCTTTATGCTGCACACCATAAATGGCACATTTATATTTTCTTTATTTACAAAGTTTCAAGAGTGTTGTGGATTTAATGATCATGAAAGAGTAATAATGGGAATAGGGGATCAGAGTGGTTTATGAAGTACTTGAAACCAGTGTGGGGTTTTATAATTAGGAAATTAAACAGAGAAGAATCATCAAAGGGAAGACTCCAGCTACTGTTTCCCATCATTCCATTAAAAATGATTCCTTCCTGTCTTTGAAGCCTCTCCCTGGGAAGATTAAAAGAATCCAGCAGCAACAGATGATCAGTGGATGTGCAGCACTCACTGCCAGGAAATATTGCCTGGATTAAAAAATATTGATTGGGTCCTTTGGCCAAGGTTATCCCCAGGGACTGAGTTTTCCATGGAGCAGGAAGGGATGGAACATGGAGGTGGATTCTGTGAGCTGAAGGAAACATCTGAGAGATGTTTGGGTGGTTCTTTTGTGAGAAACCCTTTCTTTATAACAAACCAGCCCAGAGGAGAAACAATGAAATTCCTCCCTGCAGAACCCAGCCCAGGCTGAGGCTTTAATGGGCAGGGGAATGTTCCTTGGAATGGGAAATGGGACTGAGCTCACCCTGCTGAGGGACTGTGGCACAGCTGGGTGCACTCTGCCACTGGGGCCTCTTTGGAAGAGGGGATGGAGAAAAACGGGCTTCAAAGAACAGGGAGGTCCTACATGGGAAATTCAGAGTTCCTGACATCAGACAGGTTTGATCCCTTGCACAATGAAGACTGAAGCCACACGGTGCTGTACTCACCTTCATAGACCTCATCCATGCAGATAATTGTGTCTCCTGTCTTCAGCAGGTGACAGATGTTTAGAATTGCTCCCACTCCAGAGGAATAAGCCAAGCCTGGAAGAGAAAGGAGTCAGTGTTTGATGTGACGCAAGTCAGACTTGCCTTGGTCCTCCTTGCTTTGCCTCTGCAAAGAACCTGTTCTGTCACTGCCTCACTGGGAACGTGGAGCCAGTGACAGCAGGAGCTTGATGTGCACAGCACAGAACCAGCCAGAGCCATGGTCACAGAACCGTGGAATGGTTTGGGATGGAGGAACCCCAAAGCCCACCCAGTGTCCCAGGCACCTCCAGACACCTCCCTCTGTCCCAGGCTGCTCCAAGCCCCAGTGTCCCATCCCTGAGGTACTCACAGTATTTGGCTCCATCGAGGGAGGCCACAACCTGTTCCAGGACGTGCCGGTTCGGATTCCCAAAGCGGGTGTATTCATAACGCTGGGATGGGAATAGGACAAACATCAGAGAGAGCACTGGGAAAGATTGGGATAAACCTCTGCCGATCTCTTCCCGCTGCGGGAACACAGAACCCCAGGCTGGGCCAGAGACCCCAGCGGCTCCTCCGGGCCCATCCCGGAGCACAGGGCAGGGGATCGCGGGCAGGCGGCTCTGGAATGTCCGCAGTGAGGAGATTCCAGCGCCTCCCTGGGCCAGAGCCCCGCTCCCAGCGGAACGGGATGCCCGGTTCACCCAGGAGCTGCCACGTGGGGAAACACCCGCAGCGGGAGCTCCCTGCCCTTCCCGGAGCCCCGACCGGGACACGCCGGATGTGCCCAAGCCCGGAGCGGGGCTCGCTGTCCCCGTGGCGGCCGCACTCACCTGGTCCTTCCCGGGTTCCTCCTGCTTGAACATTGTGGAGAGCGTGATGGGCGGCACCACGGCGTCGGAGCACCACTGCTCGGGCTCTTGCCCGAAGTGGATGGCGTTGGTGGCGAAGTGCTTGAAGGGAGGCAGAAAGCCAGACGTGCTGTCCATGCCTGCCATGGTCGCAGCTCCGTGCCGAGCCCTCAGCCCGGGCCGCATTTAGCGACACCGCGCGCTCGGCGGGGCGGGGCCTTCGCACCTTCCCATTGGCTGCGGCGCCGGCGGGGCGGGACCCCCGCGCCCTCCCATTGGCTGCCGGTGGGGCGGGGCCTGCCCTGCACAGGCAGCGCCCGCCCGCTGGGGGGCGCCCGCGCGCCGCGCGCTGTGGGGCCGCTCCCGGGGCGCCTTGCCTGGATCCGGGGGCGCCTTTCCCGGGAATAACCGGGAATAACCGGGAATGATCCCGCAGCACACGGCTGATCCAAAGGGGAGCAGTGTGCTGGCTGCCCGGAAGCGCTGCCTGGAATGCCTCAGCACCTGTGAATAACCCCAGCACGGCACAGGCTGGGGGGAACCTGCTGGAGTAGCTCCAGGGGAAGGACCTGGGGATGCTGGGGGACAAGGAACTGTCCCTGCCCAGCGGTGTCCAGTGGGATCCTGAGGGACAACGAGCTGTCCCTGCCCAGCAATATCCAGTGGGATCCTGGGCTGCCTCAGGCAGAGCATTCCCAGCAGGTCAAGGAGTGGTCCTGCCCTGTGGCCAGCCCTGGAGGCACCTCTGGAGTTCTGTGCCCAGCTCTGGATCCTCAGCACAGCAGGGACAGGAGCTCCTGGAGCTGAGCAAGGCCTGGAGCATCCCTGTGCCCAGGAAAGGCTGAGGGAGCTGGGGCTGCTCAGCCTGGAGAGGAGCCCCAGCTGAGAGGGGCCTCAGCCCTGGGTGTCCCTGGGTGTCCCTGGGTGTCTCTGGGTGTCCCTGTCTGTCTGTCCTTGGCTGCCCCTGAGTGTCCCTGTGTGTCCCTGTCTGTGTATCCCTGGGTCAGGGCAGGGCCCAGGCTCTGCTCAAGGGGCCCAGCAGTGGCACCAGAGGATTTGGACTCAATGGTCTGGAAGGGTCTTTCCGACCTCAGGGATCCTGAGAGGAGCAAGAAGTACCTGTGGAACCAAGTTGGGTCCTTAGTGGTCATCCCAACATGTGGAGGTTAAAAATAGTGCAATATTTCACATTTCTTTTATATATAAAAAGAATACATACAATAAATCTGCGTGGATTTTACCAGAAACATATTATAGAAAAATATACTGAGAAAATATCACCTCTGTTCCAGGTTATGTTTTATAGGTTATAGAAAAACCTTGTCAGCTGTTTGAGGGTCTGGGTGTGCAATGTGGTCAAGGTGACCAAAACAGAGAACTCAGAGAATGCAAAATACAATCACAGCTTTGGAAGGTAGAAATTCCTATTTCTGTTGTTTTCTTATATAGTGTGAGATGGAGAAAATGAATTTTGTGTGCAGAGTATAAAAAATTACCTTTGTGTTGATAGTGTTGCCTGGCTGGTTGACTACACGGATATTTGTGATATTGCAACACATTAAAATGTGTTTTCTGTTGGTTGGGAATGAGATATCCAGATATCTGTGTGGGGAGATGGAGAGGGATAAAAATACACCTTGAAGAATTATTTTCAATGTACGAGTTGCATCTCTCTGCTCAGACAAAATCAGCTGGCTCAAGCACTTTATCTTATTAGACAAAATATCTTCCAGACAAATGCGTGCAGCAGAACCTCTCAGAGCCCAGGACGGGTGGGTGTGAGCAGGGTGACGTGCAAAGAACGGGCTCAGGGCTGTGCTCCCAATGCTGCTCCTGCCCAGCCGTGCAGCAGCTGCAGGGGCAGGAGCTGCAGGGCCCCTCTGCTCCCAGCTGGACTGGTCACTGCAGGGACAGGAACTGGGGACACCTGGCTCTGACCTCTGCAGAGCAGTGCAGCACATCCCTGCAGGCACCTCCCTGCTCTGCATGGGCACAGCTTCCACTTGAACAAATCTTGTTTCCAATATTTATAACGTAACCAATGAAACTCAACCGTGCATATTGATCATCGAGCTTGATGAAAATCCTGGCCCTGTGACAGGTGAACTCACCTGCCTCGAGCTGAGCGTGCAGAGCAGGATTGATGTCTGTGCTGTTTGCTGTGTTGGCAGTTCCGTGGGCACAGGGGGTGAAACCCCAGCAGAAAGCCCTGCTGAAATTCTGTTGTTGCGTTTCAGTTTCGCCTGTGCCAGGCCGGGCTCCTCCCTGCAGCTGCCCGGACAGGCTGATGGATGCCATCAGTCAAATGTCACCTTCAGGAGGGCAGTGCCAAGCCTGCTCCCTCATGGCACCAGTGCCGGGCTCCCAGAGCACAGGGGACACCAATTGCTGCTCCTGGCAGCGCTCTCCTCTGAGCCCTGACATGGCAACAACCTGTCCCTTTAGACTATTCCAGAATCCATCCTTCCCTCATCCTCTCCTCGGCAAGCACATCCCTCCCTCCAGAGCCGAGTGCTGCAGATTGTCCTGGCACCTCAGGGATGGGAAATGCGTGGCTTCCAGGTCCAGGAGATCCTTGGGAAAACTTCGAAATCGCTTCTCTGAGAAATTAAAGTCATCACCTGGAAAGGACAATATTTACAGTATCTCTCTGGTTCTGTTTCACAGCCTCCGTGGAAATCCTTACTTCCACACAAATTTATTCTTTACCTTTGTCACTGGAGACCTCGTCTGGCGTTATTTATCACATATATGGTGTGTGATTATATTTCAACTTCACATTATTACTGGCAGACACGAGCACGGCTTGGCATCTCATTTAAGAGAGAGAGGCAGGGACACCTTCCACTATCCCAGGGTGCTCCAAGCCCCATCCAGCGTGGTCTGGACCTCTTCATGCTGATAGTTACAAGCCCGATGAGATACATTTACGTAATTCATAAGTCTGATGAGGTAAATTTACTTCATTCAACCTGTGGCACGTTCAAGAAATTCTTCGGAACAGGAAGATTTCCTTCCCTCTCAAAGTGTTTCCTAATTCTGATTGCATCAGTTCATGTACAGTCAAAGTGCCAAATTTGTGCTTCAAACGTGGCATCACCCAGGGCAGGTGTCAGAGTTTCTGCCTGCTCTGATCCCAAAGCTGATGGAGTTTTCTCCACGGGCTTTCTGCTCTTTGTCCCTGTGATGCCAGGGTGGGGTTTTTTCTGGACGGGGGCTGAGCTGACTTCATGCACCAAAAGGCAAGAACCTGTTTTGCAATGAGGACTCTGGGCCATCCCCGGCTGCAGTGACTGTGCAGGGATTTTGGTGTTTGGGTCCCACGGAGAATGGAAGGATTGGAATGAGCTGATCCTTGGGGTCCCGAGCCTTCATTCTGTCATTTGAGTGACGTTCTCTCTTCTTCACCTTATAACAGTAATGTGAATTATTTTCCAGCCCGCAGCTGTAAAGCTGTAAAAGAGCCAAGAGCATTTCCAGCCACTTTTGTGTCTCTGTGCAGCAGCGGGGCTGGGCAGGGGCTGCTCCCACTTTGGGATTCATTTTTGTGGGGTCCCGTCCTGTTCATGGGGTTGGGGTGCTGGGGAGGGATTGGGGCTGAGCCTCAGCCCTTCAGAAGCTGCTTGGCCTTGAGGCAACGCTGGCTTCACTCACACTGGGGAAACGGGCTCAGATGCAGATTTGGGGCCCATTTCTGCTGGAAGTTTGCACCCAAAAATGGCATTTTCCACTGGGCACTCAATGGCATTTGGTCCCTTTTGAGGGACAGCGTTCTGTGTGTAACAAGGGGGGTTCCTGCAGGTGTGGGGTGAAGGTCCCTCCTTCTGGCCAGGAATTTCCTTTAGGATCGTTTCTATGACAAGGTACCTCCTTTAGGATCATTTCTGTGGCCAGGTTATTTCCTTTAGGATCATTTCTGTGGCCAGGTGTGGAGTTGCCCATGAGAAGGCTTCGTGAGAACACGGAGCTCTCCCAGGAGCTGACCCTGGGACAGAGGCTTTCCTAGGAACAAAATAAAGCACCTACTACTATTTACAGAGTGTGCATTTTGTGAACTCTCTTGTCTATAATGAAAACATCTGTACAAGAGGTGTTGCCTGCTTAAAGTAATGAGCTGTATTCTGTTCTTGGAGTAGTGAGTGACTGCACTTAAGGAGAGTGTGTTACAATAAACTTGTCTCTGTCTCTCTCTTTTCTATCTTGAGAGCAGACCATGTTGCTGTGTGATCCTACAGCCGTTCCAAGGGTTAACCCCTAACAGCAGCGACAGGGAATGGCCTTAAACTGCCAGAGGGCTTCTAAACACCCGAATTTGCCATGAGCCATTCTTGGTAATTAAGACATTATTGGCCACCGAATGCAATCCTGGAGCAGGAGTTCCTGCTGAGAATACCCAGTGTAGGTATTTATCAATATTTCAGTGGTGCAGGGCATTGGAGAGCAAAGAAAAGCTCATTGCTGCCAACCCTCCACGTATCTGCCACAATTGCAGGACTTGGCACTTTGGAATTTAGGTCATTAGGAACTGAGGTAATTTTGGAATTAAGTTGCTGGAAATCTGAGAGAAACGGAGGATACAGAAAGAGTGAGGCATTGAGAGCATCTCCCCTGGAGATCTGCGGGACAGAAGGAGAAGAGTGGTAGGGAGGAGTCAGCTTCATTAGCATGTAATGAAAGGAATTAAGGAAATCAGAATCATTCGCAGATAGCAAAAGGAATTATGGAAGATAGATTCACTACCATGTAGTTAAAGGAATTAAGCAACTCAGGTAATGAATTAATTACGAGAGTCATTTGCTGCCAAGCAGTTAAGGAATATTACCTGGTAGTTACAGAAATTAAGAAACCCTCTTTGTCACAGGAAGGTGTCTGAGGGTTGGAACAGATTATCAGGGGCGAGGGCTAATTTGTGCCGAGGACTGGAGCTGGGATCAGGGCATGGGCTGTGAGAAGGGGGCAACACAGAGTGCTGGGATCCTGGAGAGCTCCGAGCGGGCAGTGCCAGCGCAGAGTGGCCAATTGCAGTCAGAGCTCGGCTTTGTCACTCTGGGTTATTCCCTCGGAGTTTGTAACTTCTGCTGTCTGAGCCACCCCGGGAGCTCTGGCTGTTCCCTTGACTCTGTCCTGGAGGACACGGAACCCGCTCCAGTCCTCGGGAGGTCACTCTGTGCCACACAAAGGAACATTTTCTTCTTCCCACAGGACGTTTTTTCACACCTCAGACCCCTGCAGAAATTAAATCCTGATGTAGGTTGTGTGTCAGGGCATTAATGAACGAAGTCTGGGTTGTGCCCCAGCCACTTCTTACATGACCCACGTTGATGTTGTCCTTCTTTGCAGCCCCTCTGAAAAAAGCAAGTCTAGAACTACTCAATACCCTGGTGCTTCCCAAAAGTCCCCTGAATTTCTCATGGAAAACTACAACACAAAGGACATCCCTTGACATTAAGACACTGATATTATGATTGACATCAGAAAAACAAATTCTGGACTGGGAAATTTGCAGTGACCAAGAAACTCATTCAAATAGGATCGAAAATTTTCCTCATCGGCACTCATAGGAAAATGTTGTCCTTTGAATCGAGGTCTGGTTCTCTGCAATTCCCAGAAAATACACCTTGAAGAATTATTTTCAATGTACGAGTTGCATCTCTCTGCTCAGACAAAATCAGCTGGCTCAAGCACTTTATCTTATTAGACAAAATATCTTCCAGACAAATGCGTGCAGCAGAACCTCTCAGAGCCCAGGACGGGTGGGTGTGAGCAGGGTGACGTGCAAAGAACGGGCTCAGGGCTGTGCTCCCAATGCTGCTCCTGCCCAGCCGTGCAGCAGCTGCAGGGGCAGGAGCTGCAGGGCCCCTCTGCTCCCAGCTGGACTGGTCACTGCAGGGACAGGAACTGGGGACACCTGGCTCTGACCTCTGCAGAGCAGTGCAGCACATCCCTGCAGGCACCTCCCTGCTCTGCATGGGCACAGCTTCCACTTGAACAAATCTTGTTTCCAATATTTATAACGTAACCAATGAAACTCAACCGTGCATATTGATCATCGAGCTTGATGAAAATCCTGGCCCTGTGACAGGTGAACTCACCTGCCTCGAGCTGAGCGTGCAGAGCAGGATTGATGTCTGTGCTGTTTGCTGTGTTGGCAGTTCTGTGGGCACAGGGGGTGAAACCCCAGCAGAAAGCCCTGCTGAAATTCTGTTGTTGCGTTTCAGTTTCGCCTGTGCCAGGCCGGGCTCCTCCCTGCAGCTGCCCGGACAGGCTGATGGATGCCATCAGTCAAATGTCACCTTCAGGAGGGCAGTGCCAAGCCTGCTCCCTCATGGCACCAGTGCCGGGCTCCCAGAGCACAGGGGACACCAATTGCTGCTCCTGGCAGCGCTCTCCTCTGAGCCCTGACATGGCAACAACCTGTCCCTTTAGACTATTCCAGAATCCATCCTTCCCTCATCCTCTCCTCGGCAAGCACATCCCTCCCTCCAGAGCCGAGTGCTGCAGATTGTCCTGGCACCTCAGGGATGGGAAATGCGTGGCTTCCAGGTCCAGGAGATCCTTGGGAAAACTTCGAAATCGCTTCTCTGAGAAATTAAAGTCATCACCTGGAAAGGACAATATTTACAGTATCTCTCTGGTTCTGTTTCACAGCCTCCGTGGAAATCCTTACTTCCACACAAATTTATTCTTTACCTTTGTCACTGGAGACCTCGTCTGGCGTTATTTATCACATATATGGTGTGTGATTATATTTCAACTTCACATTATTACTGGCAGACACGAGCACGGCTTGGCATCTCATTTAAGAGAGAGAGGCAGGGACACCTTCCACTATCCCAGGGTGCTCCAAGCCCCATCCAGCGTGGTCTGGACCTCTTCATGCTGATAGTTACAAGCCCGATGAGATACATTTACGTAATTCATAAGTCTGATGAGGTAAATTTACTTCATTCAACCTGTGGCACGTTCAAGAAATTCTTCGGAACAGGAAGATTTCCTTCCCTCTCAAAGTGTTTCCTAATTCTGATTGCATCAGTTCATGTACAGTCAAAGTGCCAAATTTGTGCTTCAAACGTGGCATCACCCAGGGCAGGTGTCAGAGTTTCTGCCTGCTCTGATCCCAAAGCTGATGGAGTTTTCTCCACGGGCTTTCTGCTCTTTGTCCCTGTGATGCCAGGGTGGGGTTTTTTCTGGACGGGGGCTGAGCTGACTTCATGCACCAAAAGGCAAGAACCTGTTTTGCAATGAGGACTCTGGGCCATCCCCGGCTGCAGTGACTGTGCAGGGATTTTGGTGTTTGGGTCCCACGGAGAATGGAAGGATTGGAATGAGCTGATCCTTGGGGTCCCGAGCCTTCATTCTGTCATTTGAGTGACGTTCTCTCTTCTTCACCTTATAACAGTAATGTGAATTATTTTCCAGCCCGCAGCTGTAAAGCTGTAAAAGAGCCAAGAGCATTTCCAGCCACTTTTGTGTCTCTGTGCAGCAGCGGGGCTGGGCAGGGGCTGCTCCCACTTTGGGATTCATTTTTGTGGGGTCCCGTCCTGTTCATGGGGTTGGGGTGCTGGGGAGGGATTGGGGCTGAGCCTCAGCCCTTCAGAAGCTGCTTGGCCTTGAGGCAACGCTGGCTTCACTCACACTGGGGAAACGGGCTCAGATGCAGATTTGGGGCCCATTTCTGCTGGAAGTTTGCACCCAAAAATGGCATTTTCCACTGGGCACTCAATGGCATTTGGTCCCTTTTGAGGGACAGCGTTCTGTGTGTAACAAGGGGGGTTCCTGCAGGTGTGGGGTGAAGGTCCCTCCTTCTGGCCAGGAATTTCCTTTAGGATCGTTTCTATGACAAGGTACCTCCTTTAGGATCATTTCTATGGCCAGGTTATTTCCTTTAGGATAATTTCTATGGCCAGGTTATTTCCTTTAGGATCATTTCTGTGGCCAGGTGTGGAGTTGCCCATGAGAAGGCTTCGTGAGAACACGGAGCTCTCCCAGGAGCTGACCCTGGGACAGAGGCTTTCCTAGGAACAAAATAAAGCACCTACTACTATTTACAGAGTGTGCATTTTGTGAACTCTCTTCCCAAGGAAAACATGAGGAAATGAAAACATCTCTGTTCTATAGTGGAAATACCTGTACAAAAGGCGTTGCCCACTCTAAGCAATGAGGTCTATTCTGTTCTTGGAGCAGCAATTGAGTGTACTTAAGCAAGGGTTATAATCAACTCTTGGTCTCTCTGTCTTTCCTGCCTTGAGAGGAGACTGTGTTGCTGTGTCTTCTATTGCAGCCATCCAACACTTAACTAACAGCAACAGTCAGGTATTTCCTTTAGGGTTGTTTCTATAGCCAGGTATGTCCTTTAAGTTCATTTCGGTCTCATAATCTGAAAGTCATGATTTCGATCCTCACACAGGGCACCATTTATTATCATCATCTCTTTAATGAAGGGATGGGATCACGATCATGCTAAAGGCAATTTATGACTCTGATACATATCAGCCTCAAGGCCATGAGATTTCAGAGAAGCAAGAATTCGGCCATAGTTCAAAAGCAGTCACAAGTTTCTTCATTCCAAGGCAATATAGAACATTCTGGTCCAATGGGCAGTTACTATGAAGTTTATTTTGTCTTTCTAACCTATCTGCTGCAATGTGTATCCTTTTACCCAATGAATTATTATTACACATATAGACATATATTTCTATTATAACATTTAAACTCCTAGCTCACCCTATACGATGACATTACTACACCATAAACCCCTTCCAGTTTCTTGCTTACTAAAGACATATTCTTACTTACAACTATAGAAACATATGTTTATAACTTTTCTGCTTAATATCTGTGTACTTTTATTTTTACATCAATCCAAGCTTCTTCTAAGGCTGCAAACCAAACCCTTCAGTACCTGTGGAAGTTTCTACATTTCCATTTCCTACAGCCAGGTGTGACTCCTCCAAGGAGCGTGGCAGAGAATTCCCGGGTGGGTTTTGGGGCAAACAGGGACAGCCCCAGAGCACCAGGCCGGTCCCGGGGAGCTGAGCACTGTCAGAAGAGTCAGAGCTCCCTCTGCTTGCAGGCAATTAGCCATGGTCTTAATTAACTTGCACTGCACGGCGTTCCCCGTGGGACAGGGCTCGCTCTGGATGGCTCTGGAAATCAGGATGTGCTTGTTGGGATCGTGAAGGTCTCTGATTTGTGTCTGAGGGCTCCCAGTAAATCTGAAAAACTGAGGAAAATTCCTCTCCTTATCTCTGATTTCTTAGTTCCTCTCCTTATATAAGTAATAGAAATTCTATTACTTGTTATGTTATATAAATGTGTACATACATGTAATACAAAGTAATGTTTAAAATTATATAATAATAATAATATTGGCTTTCACATTTATGTATTAGCTTTTGCATGTTGTTATTGATCATAAGTATTTAGATATGGTACAATTTATAACTCCTTTTAGTTGTTTGTTAGTATAACATAATCTATCAGTTAAGTATGCACCGTATAGCTTATAGAAATAGTAGTGGGATGAATGTTTTATATCATAGGCCTTAGCAAAACATGAAGTGTTAAAATGCTTCCATGTAAATAAGAGAATAACATAAAACAAATATCTTGGTACCCTGACCTCTCCAAGTGATAACAGTGACAAAACCCAGAGCACTGGAGAAGAATTTAACTCCTCTAACCAGGGAGTGTGAAGCAACAGGATGAAATCACAAGAAGGAATAAAATATATTGACTTACTCTACAGGCTGTCCTGCAGATAAATCAGAATGTAGAACCAAACAAAAGAGTTCTTGCAAGGTCAAAAGCCCAAAAGAATGTTTGAATAATGTACAAACTCATGAATATGCATGTACCCCAGCAATACACAGAACATTATTTTAAGTTAACGCTGGTATTCTTTGGCTAATTGCCAAAAACACTCCAGCGCTGGATATTTTGTCCTTTGTTTTCTCTCTTATTAAACTTCTTAAAAATTTTAAACCCTAAACTTTAATTTTCACAGTAACAATATAAATAAATAAACAATACAATTAAATAAAGAAACAGTTCCCAGGAACTGATGCCTGGGAAGTTCTACCTGGACAGGAGGCAGAATTTCTTTGCCATGCCGAGCCCTGGAAACAGCGAGGGAACCTGGGCCAGCAGCACCTTCTGCCAGCTGTGGTCACAGCTGCACCAAGGGGACATTGCTTGATGTGTCAGAAAACTTCAGCTGGTTTTGGTTTGGGTTTTTTTGTTTGTTGTCTGTTCTGGTTTATCTGTATATATATGTGTGTATATGTATATATATCCCCCAGTAAAGAACTGTCATGCCCTTTCCCATATATTTACCTGGAAGCCCTGTAATTTCACAGTTACAATGATTTGGAGGGAGGAGTCACCTTTCCTTTCTAGGAATGTTCCCACCTTCCTTGGCAGACCCCTGTCTTTGAAAGCAGAACGGGGTCTCACAAGAGCCAAGCAGAGAGGGAGCGTGAGAAACGAAGCCCACTCCTCAAAATTTTAGGAGTTTAATAAGGGACAACAAGGGATAGATCAATAAAGCAAAAGTAACAGCGTTGGGTGACTTTGCACATTTCTGGGAGTCCATTTACCACAACTCTGCCTCAGGCTGGCACAGCATTGCAGAATTCCACAGCTACATCTCTGAGGGTCTGTCAGGCAGCCCAGGGTGCTCTTCTGATGCCACTCTTGTTCCCTGCCTGTGCTACCTTGGTTATACATTTTGCTAGAGTGGTCAGATCTTGTGATACATCTTTTGCAAGCAGACTTACACCTCGAGATATCCTTGCTTCATGCATGATTTTAGTTACACTGTACACAACAGCGATTACAATTTGAACTACATCTACAGAAGGGGTTACAATTTATAATAATTTGCCAAAGCAAATACATAATAGCAAAAGCCAACAGTTACATCACAGACTGTAACAGGGAAACCCCCTCCTTCACCAGGTGACCCCAACCCTTTGGGTGCAGCCCAGGATTGGGAGCAGTTTCCCAGCTGCCACCCGGAGAGGCAGGTGAGGTTGACACCCCCTGATCCCATAGCCCAGCACGGAGCTCACCCACGGCTGAGGGCATTCACTGCCCTCAATTGTGTTCTTTCACCTCCCCTGCCTCACCCTGGGCATTTCCTACTGAGAGGAGCACTCCAGAGACCACCTTCACCCCCCCCCAAAATCCTAAACCAACCTCACACCAGCACAGCCTTCACTGGGGGGGGTTTCCTCTTTCCCAGGCCTCGTAGTGCTGTAAGCTGGGAGCCAGTAATACCCCACAAATGTTTTATTTCACCTTATTTCACCTCAGTTGCTCAGGCACTTCAGCCACACCTCTTACACTTCTCTTGCAGCCAATAAAGTCACCCAATACCTCAGTTTCTGTCCTATGGATGGCCAAGCTCTTACTGCAGGGAGAAAACACAACACCATTACAGGGGGAGTGGAGCAATGGGTGGCTGGAACCAGGAAAAAAATAGCAATAAAAAGTCAAAGCAGAAAAACACACAAACCTGGCTTCAGAATGGCTTCCTCAGTAAATAACCAGTATATGGGAGGGATGGCTCTCCTGCTTTTATGTCTTTGCAAAAGGATTTGCAGGCTCTAAGCAGAGCTGGCCCTGGTAACTCCTCTCAGGTGTGGGAGCTGCAGCACCTGCTGGGAACAAGTCAGAATTCTGTAATTACTAATTAGAATAAGAACAATGTATATTCTCTTATTAGATTAAAAACTCGATGTTTTAATTTAGATTAAAATCCTTTCCATCACTGGTATATTCATTACAGCATCTCCCTCCCTGTTTTCCTTTCTAACTACATCAGGATGTTACCAGGACAAAAAGTGGGATTGATTTTTTTCCTCTGACCCAGGCTGTGAACCTAGGCAAAAGTTTAGATCAATTTATTGATTATCCAAGGGAAACCTCCTTGGGTAAAGGCTGCAGAAAGTGATGACTTGATTGTTTCACTCCTTCTCTCAAGTCATTTAAAAATGTAAGGCTGGATGTGATGGCATCCAGCCTCCTGCTCCCCAGGGATGTAACACAGTGTCAAACTCCTTCTCATGGAACAAGTGAGATCACAGGGGCAGAGCTGGCAAATACAGTAACAGGGAGAACTGCTCTGGTCTGGGGAATCTTATGGTCCCAGGGAGGTTTAGGTTGAATATTGGGAAAGTTTCTTCATGGAAAGGGTGGTCAGACATTGGAACAGGAGTCCCTACCCCCAGAGGATTTAAAAGCTGTGTGGATGTGGCACATGGGGACATGGGGGAGTGCTGGGAATGGTTGGACTCGATGGGCTCAGAGGGCTTTTCCAACCTAAACAATTCCCTGTCCTCATTCTCCTGTAAGCAGCATGGTCCTGCTGCAGCCTCAAGTGTTTAAATGACTTTCCTACAAGGCAAGAAGTGGAATTCTCTCTGCTGTTACAGTTGTATTTCAAGTCTACTCCTGCTCCAGTTCCAACTCCATTTCCAAACATCCTTTAGCAAGACAGGAGAAAATCAGTATTTTCCTAGTGATTAGATGATAAAAGGGAGATGATAAAAGGGAGGAATAAAAATTGCCTTTGTCAGTCAGCTACTGCACACAGCAGCAGATAAAATAATTACAGAGCACTCATGGGGCTCAGGCTCATTCCAGTGATTCATGGGGATGTTGGGAAGCTGAGCTGGGACTGAAGGGCATCTGGAGTTTGTGCCTTGGAGTGAACCCAGTCCATAAATCTGTGGGATGGGAGCTGTGGTTCCCAGCCCTGCAGCACCCCCACATCCCTGTGCCCATGGCCATGGCACAGTGAGGGCAGGGCCACAGCTCCCAGAGTGGCCCTGGAGGGGCAATTGGGAGCCTGGCATTCCTGGGTGCCGAGTTCCTGCCCTGGGGACACAGGAGTGCAGTGACAGAACTTTCCTGTAAGTGAAAGCCGGAGTTTCTAAGAACTCTTCTGACTAATGTGGCTCAGTGTTGGCTGCAGAACACAAACCCTTCATCAAACACAGTGAGAAATGCCAGAGAAAGCTCAAATCCAGGCAATGGGAGGCTGGGAGGGAGCAGGCTGACCCCAGCACTCAAGGCTGGGGCCGGGAGCCAGGCCCTGCCTCGGGCTTAGCTGGGCTGGATTCAAGGCTTAGTGCTGCTCCTTTGTTTCCCAGGGACAAAGGCCACCACGAGGGATCTGGGCCTCAGCACGGAAAAGGAATTGCCCTGCAAGTGCAGGGAATCTGAATCCAAGCTGCAACATCAAATCCAGGGAAAACCACACCCCGTGGGCTACAGAGAGATGGAATGTGGGAAATCCAACCCCGGGCAGGGGCAGAGGGGTGGCTCCAGGGAAGTCATGAACCAGGAGACAGTGAAAGATCCCAAAGGATTCTCTCTTGCTCACAGGGAGGGAATCATGGAAGATCCTGAGCTGGATCCCACAGGGATCACCCAGTCCAAGCCCTGGCCCTGCACAGACACCCCAACGATGCCACCCTGTGCTGAGCACTGGCCAAGCAGGCCCTGAATGTCTGGCAATGTGAGACCAACTGTGATCATCATTGTGGAGGAGCTCACTGCATTCTCCCACAGCCTCCCTAAAGAGACACCAGGAGCCGGCAGGGCCAAGCTCAGAGCCAGCCTCAGGCTGATATTCCACGTGCCAAGAACATCATGGAACAATTCATTCAGAGTTTCCCTGCTGGCAGAGTTATCTGTCCTTTCCCCACAGAAACGGGAGAAGGGAAATCCAGGGCAGCAGGAGGCTGAGGAAGCACAGCAGCTTTTCATTTCATGGCAGATGTTCCTGTGACACAAAGCAGACCCTGCTGCTCCCCACGGGCAGCACGGAGCAGCTCCAGGGCACAGCACGGGCTGGGCTTGCTGGAAAATCATCTGGAGCTGAGCTGGTGCAACCAGGAACCCTCTGGAGGGACAAGGGAAAATGGGGAATGGCTTCACATGGACACAGGGCAGGGATTTTGGGCAGGGCTGGCACAGGGTGCCCAGAGCAGCCCCCGGAGCCCTGGCAGTGCCCAAGGCCAGGCTGGGACACCCTGGGACATTGGGAGGTGTCCCTGCCATGGCAGGGCTGGCACTGGGGGGGGTTGAGGTGCATTCCAAACCAAAGCAGTCTGGGATTGTGTGGAATGAGGAGGGTGGGGTGGGAACACCTTCAGTTTGGTTTTGTCAGGATTGAATCCCTCTGTGCAATGGAGCTTATTCTGAGTGTGGCCAATACAGAATTGTCCTGCCTCAACTCCATTCCCTCCCCTCAGCTCCATTCCCTCCTGCCTCCCCACAGGAAAATTCCAACAGCTCCAGGCTCACTCCAGCCCCTGATTCTGAACACAAGCAGAACGTGCAAATGGGAATATAAGCAAGGAAAAGAAAAGAGTTTTAATTAAAATTATTCCAATAATTCCCACAGCACATGCTTTTTTCAAATGACAAAGATTCCTCTTTAGAAAGTTATTATTTGCCAGGTGTTGGATATCACTTCATCTTCAATGTTGCATAAAGCATCAAGAGAAGAAAAAGCTTCCAAGCAAATCTCCAACGTAATTAAAATAAATCTGAGGTCAATCAAGTTTTTGAGCTGAGCTGATGGGTGAGAAGAGATGAGAGTAGTAAGTGATGAGTGAGAAGACCTGAGAGTAGTAAAGGAGTTCCTGTGCCCCAAACCCTGCAGCAGCAGGAGAAACACTGAGCTCTGCTGGCAAAGCAAGGGCAAAGCAAGAGTGGTTTGGTTTTCCATGTCCTTGTCCACAGCCATGTCCAGTTCCGAGTTCCTTTTTGACCCTCAAGGTTTATTCAAACTGCAGGAGGGAAAGGGAGGGATCATTGTGCTCTGCCCCTCTACCAACCAGACATTTTTATTTTCCTTTTCATAAATTAAAGTCACATTTTAGCATTAGACTTGGTCTTCATGTCGGCAAAGAGAAATACTTGGAGTTACTGATGAAAATTTTCTCTGCTTGTAAAAAGCCTCATCATTGCCCCCAAAATAATAAACAACCCCACACACACAAAAGAAGGGAAAATACAGGAACAAACCTTTCCAACCCTGATTGAAACCTGCCCTG
Organism: Sturnus vulgaris; assembly: GCF_052056855.1. NCBI lineage: Eukaryota > Metazoa > Chordata > Aves > Passeriformes > Sturnidae > Sturnus > Sturnus vulgaris. Next base: position 772,498 of record NC_142251.1, read on the forward strand.
ACAAACGTGGAGCCCACCCTGAGCCCTGTGTGACCTGAGCAGGGAATTCCCATCACTGCAACCCCAGGGAGATCCCAACTGCTCCTGAATCCACATGGAGCTGTGCCTGGCACATCCCAACTGCTCCTGAATCCATGGGAGCCGTGCCTGGCACATCCCAACTGCTCCTGAATCCATGGGAGCCGTGCCTGGCACATCCCAACTGCTCCTGAATCCATGGGAGCTGTGCCTGGCACATCCCAACTGCTCCTGAATCCATGGGAGCTGTGCCTGGCACATCCCAACTGCTCCTGAATCCATGGGAGCTGTGCCTGGCACATCCCAACTGCTCCTGAATCCATGGGAGCTGTGCCTGAGCCAAGGCTGCATCTGGGAGGAGCTGCAGGCTCAGCCCATGGAAAGGCTGGGTTATTATTATTATTATTATTATTATTATTATTATTATTATTATTATTATTATTATTATTATAAAAGGATATTTTTGGAGGGGAACACCCCACTCACCGCAGCCCTCAGGGCCTGATACAGGTCTGCCAGCAAATCCTCCTCATCCTCCAGCCCCACTGAGAGACGGATCAAGGTGTCAGTGATTCCCAGAGCTTCCCTTTCCTTCTCAGGCACTGAGGCGTGGCTCATGGTGGCCCTGCAGGGACAAAAAAACATCTTTATCCCAAGAATTTGGGACTTTTATTGGTAAAACC